>NC_056728.1:196483030-196620530 GCF_019279795.1 Protopterus annectens | reverse complement strand
AGACAATGTAGTTTGAGTACAGATAGAGTACAAATACAATATTAAGCATCAAAAACATTGTAACATAGAAGTTATCGGACAGTGTATATCCAATACAATATCCTGTGTGCAAACATATCAACACAACGGAAGTCCATAGGACAAAGTAGGACAGTAACATCAAAGTATTTATATGGGTCTACTTCACTTGACTATCATTTCACCGACTTTTAGTAGTGGCAGTGTGTAGAGTACTGTACGGCAAGTAAAAGGTATATGCCCTTTTCCCCACTGTAGTGCGATCCTGGAGTTAGTATATATAGTTAGTGGGGACACAGCCACCCACATTGTCCAGTTTCGGTTAAAGTGGGTAAGTAAGTTATGTTTAAGTTCTGGAAAGAGTTAGTCAATGGTGTTGTAAGTGTGCATGTCTATGGTTTAAAATGTAGTATTTTGAAATTCAGCATTCAGTTATCGGTGAAATGAGTCGGTTAAATTAGTTTAAGGTGAAGTGAACTTTAGGTGATTTGGTCTTGGTGAAGTAGATCCATTTATATATATATATATATATATATATATATATATATATATATATATATATATATATAGATACACACACACACACACACACACACACACACATATATATATAGAGTTATTGTAGATTTATTTAGGCTATAGTGACAGCATGATAATGTAGATGGTGGACAGGTAGAATCACCAAGTTAAGCACAATAAAGGAAAGTGGGTGCTATGAGGGTGGGGAAGTGGTGGTTAGGAGGGTACATAACACAGAAAGAGGGGTTCACTTACCAAGGATATCTTAAGAGTTAAGTTACGAGGTAAGTGGAGGGAAGAGGGACAGGGCAAGTGTAATGGAGCTATAGTGTTAAGTTATGACTTGTGGAGAAAAGCATTTGCAAGCAGCTTGTGTGTAAAACTTTCATTTCTTGAGCTGATGTCTAAAACTGGGGAAGGAAAGAATGTCTCTTAGGTTTGCAGTGAGTGACTCACATACGAGATGCAATTACTGAGAAGCTGTGATCAGGGGAGTGGAGTTTTGTGAGGGAGACGGAAAGGGAAAAAGGAGGATTGTGATGTAAGTTGTTGGATGTTGGGCTTTAAGAAAAGCAGCTGGAGAAAAAAATGAAGGTGATTTGTAACAAGTCCTCCCTGCATAAGGGAGGACCTACCACAGACACAGATAACAAACCCAAAAGTTTGAACAGCCTCATATGCAAAACCATGGAAAGACTTAAGAAACTAATCAATCACGGATGCTCCAAATACTGGACCCACCTCAGTTTGGATTCATCAAGGGCAGGTCATGCTGACTCAGCCTGATGGATTTTGTTGAAAATGCCTCCAAAGCAATAGATGAAAGCAAAATGGTACACACCATATACCTCGACCTGGTCAAAGCTTTTGACAATTTCCCACTCAGGCATGATAGAGAAGCTAAATAAACTGGGAATAAACTACTAGGTCAGTCAACGGATTGACAATTGTCTCTCAAGACAGGATGCAGGAAACTCTCAGGATGCAGGAAAGCAAAATAGGGGAAGTTACCTCCACGAAGATGTCAGTAACCAGAAGAGTCCTCCAGGGTTTTGCACTGGGACCTCTTCTGTTTGGCAACTACTTTTCTGAAGTAAAAGTCAATACCAAAGGGCTCTGTCTGACTAAGTTTGCAGATGACTGAAAGCTAGGAGCAGTCATTGACTCCACAAATGACTTAACCATCCTGTAAGAAGGATTGTCCCAAATACATAGCTGGTGCCAAAACCATGGAGTAAAAATAACAAAAATGCATTACTGTATCCTTTGAGAAGTCATCTGTCCCAAGGGACTACCACATTAACAATACACCCATAAGAGTTGATCCAGTTGTTCTGGGATTTTCTAACTTACATGGACAGTGACCTAACTTGTTAACGTTAACTGAAAGTGACAGCGACCTGTACAAGGGCAGTTTGCATAGTACTTTAAGAGTTTGTAGATTAGGCAGGGTAGGAATGCACACCTTTCACGTATGTGAAACTACGTTGTTTTAATCAATACAAAGCAGTAGTGTCCTGTTGGAGGTGCGAATATTATAAACCTACAGATCTGACTGAATGGGGTATGTAGAGCTGAATGATTTTTCTTTAAGGCTTTGGCAATAGTAGAGAGGCAATGTTCTAGATGTGACAGAACTCCATTTTCTAACTGCCAGTCTACTTCTGTTGATAGGTGTATTTTTTTCCCAGAAAAATAGGGCATTTTTTTAGACTTAAAATTGGTGACATGAAACTGAAAGCTCAGGGACTGGTCCAACCAGACACCAACGTATTTAAACTGTTGTGTGTTTTTTAAGTAATCTTTGAAGTTGTGCCTTACTGGCCAGTTTTGTGAGATTGTGGACTTTTTGTCTTTTGTCGAAGATCAGACTTTTGTTTTTTTTTTTTGCATTCAGTCTGATGGTATTGTGCAAGAGCCATAGTGGCAGGCATTTAGGACTTTTGCAAGCTTTTTTTCCTACTGATGGAATGGGAGGGGTGGGATCTGTAGGTTACAATATCTGCATATATGAAAACTGGGGTTTGAGGTAGGTGAGTTGGGAGGGAGATAATGTATGGTGAGAAAAACAAGGGCAACAGAACCAATCCTTAGAGCACTCCTTTTGCAACAGATGCAAAGAGACAGGATGAGCTCCCTATTTGCACTTTTGAAATATCAATCTGCAAAGAAATTGTGGAAACAATGGAAGCAGCCATCGCTTATGTGCCATCTAAAAGGAGAGACTACTAATGAGAGGTCTACCAGATCAAAGGCTTTGGTGAAGTTTATAAAGACTGTACCAGTAAGGTGGTCTTTATCAACACTCCTTAAAAAAAATCAATTAGATGCGCAGAGAGATGGCATTTAATTTGTTAGGGGATTTTTGTTGTGGATGTCCTGTAATACTATTGAAGAGGTTCCAGAGTTCTTTTAGGATGTTTCCAAGGGTGTGCACCTTTATTAAATCTAAATATTTTAAACAATGACACAAATACACATACATTAATAGAAAACAAACCATAATAAAATGTTACATCTTACCACATCTTCGCATCTGTGTTGTCTGTCTAAATTCCTCCTCACAGTAGGGTCTCAGATCTGACCTTCGAATCCAGCTTGGTCACATTCTGCAACTTGGATCAGACTGTCAAGCTTCTCCCTCTTACCCATAATCCACTAACACCCACCCAAGCACCTCAGATTGAGTTTGCTGATTCCATACATCCAGCACCCAGACAGCAAAGGAATGGCAGATGAGGTTCAGACACGGGACCTATATGTCCTGTCTTATTCCACGATCCTCTAGAAAACTGAGGCAGAGGGACGGCTGGGTGGGAAAGTGAGGAGGGATGAAGATAGACAACACAAATGCCAAGTTATTGTAAGACCTAACATTTTAATCTGATGTTCTCCTCTTCATTCCTCCTCACAACAGGGTCAGAATCATCAGATACGTTAATTCCTGGGAAGCCCTGCTCCTAGAAATTATATCGAACTTGTCATGTGCCACAAAGATATCATTGTTCGACCATGTCACTGCTGCACAAATATCAATGGAAGATCTGGATAAGAAGGTGAAACAAGTAACTATAGCCCTAGTGGAATGTGTCCTAGAAGGCTGAGGTAATTCTAGCCCTTTTGTGAGTACATGAAAAAGATAAATCCAGTTATTCATTTGGCTAGAGTAATCTTGGAAACCACTTTGCCTACTTTGTTAGCTGAGAAGGCTACAAACAACTGATCAGTCTTCCTGTGTTTAGTTTTGTGCAGACAGAAACGTAATTATGTATTAACACTGAAAAGATGTAGAACATACTCCCCTTGATTAGAAAAATTCAGGAAGAACACTGGTAAATACATGGACTGGCTGATATTGTTTTCTGTGGCTACTTTAGGCATACCCTGTCCTTATGAAAAAGTATGTAAGGAGGTTTGGAGGATAAGGCTTGCAGCTCAGAAATTCTCTTGGCTGAAGTTATAGCCACCAAAAAGATGGTCTTCCATGACAAAACCTTCATGTCGCAACTGGCAGCTGGTTTGAAGGGTCCCTGAGTTACAGCCTGCAGCACGCTAGTGAGATCCCAAGGTGGAGAAGGGTCCTTGATGGGAGGCATCAACAGGAAAATACCCTTCATAAAGGATTTGCATAATCTAAAGGTGGACAGGGAACGAGATCGACTAGCAGCATGAAAATTAGAAATTGCAGCTAATTGAAGCTTGATGGTAGAGAAACTAGCTCCCTCCTTAAATAGGGTACTAAGGAAGAGCAGAATATCCAATACTGGTGCTAAGAAAGGATCAACATTCTTATTTGTAGCCCAAATGGCAAACCTTTACCATTTACTGGTGTAGACCTTTTTAGTAGTTAGAAGAATTTTATGGATGGGACAGCAAGCCTGGACTGTCTTGCTAGGGCCGGAAGTGGAGAAACCAAGTTGTCAGCCTGAGGTTGCAAAGGTTCGGGTGCTGCATCCCTGACGGATGAGACAGGAGGTTCTGTTTTGGTTCCAGTTCCATGGAGAATATTTCAGATGAGGCAAGAAGGGGAAGCAAACCTGAAGAGGCCAGAAGGGGGCAATGAAGATGACTGAGCTCTTCAGTTGCTTGCCATCTGAAGAAACTTCTGGATTAGAGGGAGAGACGGTAAGCATACAGGAGACCTAAGGCCAATCATGGACCAGTGTATCCCTCAGGGACTCCCCCAGGGGAGGGATCAGAGCGAAGAACTTGTTGCATTTGTTGTTGGGGGGAAAGGCAAAAAGGTCGCAGGAAGGTTGACCCCAGCAATTGAAGATCATGCTTACCACTGACTGAGCGACCACTCATGCGGAACCAGGATTGATCTGCTGGGTCTGTCCACCAAGTCTTTTGTTTTTTTCCCAGAATGTGCATTGCAACCAGAAGGCTGTCCGAAGATATTGCCCATTCCCACACTCTCATGGCCTCCCTGCACAAGGGGTATGAACAGGTTACTCCCTGCTTGTTGATGAACCAGACAACAGACATGTTGTCAGTGTGAAATGCAATAGTCCCAAAGGGGAGAGCATCCTGAAAGGCTTGCAACATTAAGAGAACTGCTCTCATCTCTAGGACATCTCTAGGACACTGATATGCAACCTGGTCTCGATGGGGGACCACGTGCCTTGGACCACCTTCCCACTGTAATGTCCCCCCCCAATTGGGAGGAGTCTATGGTCATGGTGGCTATTGGAGGGGGGGGGGTCAAAACGGCCTGCCTAGAAGGAGACTGTCTGAATGAAGCCATCACTCGATGTGCAGTCTGCAAACTGGAGTCAAGCTGATGGACTGGATAGAAGCGGATAGAGAATGGACCATTGTACTGCCAATATCCACTTAAGAATCCACATGAAGAACCTTGCTAGTGGAACTAACAGAATTGCTGCTGACATGGATCCTAGGACTTGTAAAACTAGCTTTGCGAGGGGGGGGGGGGGCTGGTGAGAAAACAACTCCCGGACTTGATTCTTCAATGTTATCAATGTGGTACAGGGGGAGGGAAGCTATTAGATCTCATGTTCAGTTGCACTCCAATGAATTCCAGGGTCTGCACAGCAGCCAGACTGGACTTGTTTAGGTTTATAGTGATACTTAGGGAGTGTGAAAGCTGGATTAAGTAATTTCTGGCTTGGATAAGACAATGCTGTAAGGGGCCAATCGTCCAAGTATGCAAACATCCGGAATCCCTTGAGTCTCATGTGAGCTGCTACCACTACCATGCATTTGGTGAATACCCAGGGAACTGTGATGAGCCCAAAGGGCAGTGCTCTGAATTGGAAATGATTGGCTCTCAAAAGCACAGATATCTCCTGGGGTGCCTGTTTATTCTGATGTGATAGTATGCATCTTTGAGATCTATTGAACACATACAATCATCCTTGCACAATGATGGCAGAATGGACTGAAATGTAACCATTCATAACCTCAACTTCTTTACATAACCATTTAACTTGCTTAGATCCAGATTGGGTCTTAGATACCCTGTCATTTTCGGCACCAAAAAAGAAGTGGGAGTAAGCTCTGAATCCTCTTTGTTCAGCTGGGATCTCTTTGGATGGCTCTTTTTTTGCAGTAGTTGTTGACCTCTCCTGTGCTGCCTGCTCCCTTCTGACTAGGTGGCATGCCGGGAGGTTCTTCTTGAAGTTTGGAGGGGGAATAGAAAAGGCAATCTTGTAGCCTCTGGATATTATGCTTAGCACCAAGGGGGTTTGAGTCAAATGGGTCCACCCTTCTGAGTGCAAAGAGAGTCGAACCCAGACTGCCTACAGAGATTGACCATCAGGCAGCACTTCGGAAGCACTGATAGGGCTTGTAGGAAATGTGTCTCTGAAGCCCTGGTTTTGCGGGCCCCTTCTGACTCTAGGATGGCGCCTACTATTAAATCCTCCTCCTTTGCCTCAGGAGGAGGGTTGCCAGCGCAGGACCTGGAAAGGCCCTTGGGAATTAACAAAACTACATTTTCTTGACTCCGCCTTGGTTCTTGGAGAAGGACCTCTAAGCTGTAGAAAATTTGATTCCTACAGCATAAAGGATCTTCCCGTCATTTTCGCTTCGAGTGAAAGTATCTCTAATTGACACCTCAAACAGTGAAGAGCCAACTTAGACTGCATTCACAAAGGATGCCTTACAGGTCTCCACAAAATCACATAGCTTCATCCAGGCATGCCTCCTCAAGGAAAGCCCTGAACCAGCCACTCGAGAGGTACCTTCCGTTGTACGGGAGAGTAATTCAGGAGTTGGTGACAGAAGAGAGTGGTCAGCTTGGGAGAAACTTTCTTAAATTTGTCCGCAGGCATGGACTTGGACAAGCTGAAAGCTCAATCTCTCTGCAGCTGGGTAAAGTGAGATGGGTAATTTAATGACCTGAGAGCAAAGGTGGCTGAGGCATAAATGTAATTTCTAATCCTGTCCAATGCTCTAGACTCCTTGCTAGGCGGATGGACACTGGCAGTCTCTTCTGCAAGTTATTTCTTAGTGGCTGCCACCACCATGATGGCATCAACCACCGGACCTTTGCTCCAATGCTTTCAATCTGCTGAGGGAACCAGGAGCCTATCAGGGTGATTGGGAATGGGCTTAATGGTATCTGGTTCCTTCCCTGCCCAGCAGAAAACCAAATCAACAAGGTCGCCCGCCGGCAGGGGGGGGGGGGGGTTACCCAGGTCATAGATGGGTCCGCCCTAAATGCCTCCAAAACCACTGACTACTCAGGAGGAGGTTGGATAGACTACCCACCTTTTTGCTTCAAGATTTCTAGAATGTCTCAGAAGGAGATGTCCACAGGTGGGAATCAGGGGGATCCTTCCCCCTCATCAAAGTCAGTGTCCTCAGTTAATGACTCCATAAGGGAGTTAAACGTGCCTCCTTTTGCATGTCTTCTTCTGGGGGGGCCTTCCTCACCAGAATACTCTGGAGAAGTATCAGGAGGAGGAGATCCCTCCTGGACATGGAGATCCTGGAGGCTGCTCAGGATGGGTTGACTCATGACAGGATGAATGGGCTCAAGGCCCCGACCGAACAGGGGTACAAAGGTGGATTGCAGGATATGTGATGACGGATCTCCAACTTGGGAGAAAACCCTCTCCACTACCTGAAAAACAGACGGACCGGGAGAGGTCCTCTAGGTCTCCCCCAGAAGCCAAAAGACACAGGAGGGAAAACAGCTAGAAATCGCACCAGATCTATGGCCTCCAGAAGGGATCAAACCCAAGCTGTCAAGGGACGAGGCGCCTAAAGGAAGAGATTGCTCCGACAAAGACAAGCCAATCCAAGTCCCCCAGACTCAGCACCAACACCTCAACACTGAGATTCACTCTGCTCCGAGGGAACAGGACTGATCAAGGGTAACATCAGCAGCAAGGAAGGGAGCTTCCCCTGCACCGAACCTGACACACATGGGAGTCCCAAACCCTGCAATTCCAAAACCAAAGGCCGGATTGGAGGAGAGGTCCTGATGGTATGGCCTGGGTAGCTCACAGATCCGAAAGGAGACAGAGCCGAGACTACCCCCAGCTAGATCTGGGACTTGAGAAATCACTTCATCATCCTGACCAGACTCTAGAGGATCTGGACATAGCTGATGAGGGGGGTTGGAAGTGCTTGGATTTAACTGAGTAAGCAGATTTGCTCGACACTCTCAGATCCTGAGCTAATGAATCCAACACTGGAGCTGACAGTGGAGGAGGTGACAAATTAGAAGTTATGTACTCACCATAACGTTCCATCTGAGTAGGTGTATTCATTTGTCTGCAACCTGTGGGTTATGGATCCGATATCGGATCCGAACCGGCATGGTTTTCCAGCTATGGATCCGAGCTCTCCGCTCCTCCCCTCACCCATAATGCCCTGCTCTCCCTACATGACCTCAGATCGAGTTTGCCATCAATAAAAATACCCTAGAAAGGGTAACACATAATATGCAGGAAACTGACAAGGCCAGGGGGATAGGAGGGCGGGATGGTTGCAGACAAATGAATACACCTACTCAGATGGAACGCTATGGTGAGTACATAACTTCTAAATCTGAAGTAGGAGATTCATTTGTCTGCAACCTGTGGGACAGAGTCCGCAGCTAATTGAATCTTGGGCGGCCATCATGGAAGGATATTCTGGAGCACCGCGGAGCCAAAGGATGCTCTACCTCTAGATGTAATATCCAACTTGTAGTGGGAAATAAAGGTATGAGATGAAGCCCAAGTGGCTGCTGAACAAATATCATCCAGAGGAATCCTAGCTTTAAAGGCCGCTGAAGTAGAAACTGACCGGGTTGAATGAGCATGTACTCCCTCCGGTGCGGGCCTTCCAGAAGCTTGATAAGCCAATAAGATGCACTGCGAAATCCAGCGTGATAAGGAGACTTTGGAAATTGGTTTACCCAAATTGAATTTAGCAAAGGAAATAAACAACTGGTCGGATTGCCTATGACCAGCTGTCCTGTTCAGATAAAATCTAAGTTGCCTGTGAACATCTAAGGAATGTAGCTTGTATTCACCTTTGTTTTGATATTTAGGAAAGAAAACAGGGAGGTTAATGGATTGATTAATATTTGCTTCAGAAGCTACCTTAGGAAGAAAGGACGGGTTAGTCCTGAGGTATACACGGTCCAGATGAAAGACCAAGTAAGGAGGCTTGATGGATAAGGCTTGAAGTTCTGAAACTCTCTTGGCCGAGGTAATGGCTACTAAAAGGCCGTCTTGAAAGATAAAAATTTCAGATCTACCGTAGCCAGAGGTTGAAGGGGAGCGGTCAAGGCCTGAAGAACCAATGAAAGGTCCCAAGGAGGAACCACTTGCTTTACAGGGGGTCTGAGGAGAAAAGTACCTTTTAGGAAAATCTTACACAATCTGGCAGACATCAGTGGACTGGAGTCTTGACCAATATGATAGTGAGAAATTGCCACAAGTTGCACTTTGACCGTGGAACTGCTGGCACCATCATTAAAAAGAGTGGTTAGGAAGTCAAGCACCAGAGGAAGGGGAACTGTGAAGGGGTCTAGACCTTGCCACTCCGCCCAAATGGAGAACCGTTTCCACTTGCTGCGGTAAACTTTCCTGGTAGATGGTTTATGAGCCGCTACCAGGATGGCCTTAACTGGAGACGAAATACCGGGAGTCCTGATTAGGAGTGGAACTGGAGCAGCCAAGCAGTTAGCTTCAGGTTGTCCAGATTCGGGGTTGATAGATGGGACGGGTGAGATATCAGATCCAGAATGGGATCTAGAATCCAAGGAGGATTCACTGAGTGAGACCTTAGGAAAGGGAACCAGATCTGTCGAGGCCAGAATGGGGCAATGAGAATCATTCTGCACCCCAACCGAGAGGCTTTCTGAAGAACTTGGAGCATCAGAGGCAAAGGGGGGTAAGCATAAAGAAGACCGGGGGGCCAAGCATGCACCAGAGCGTCTCTTGGGGTATCTCCGGGGGGAGGGATTAGAGCGAAAAAACTGTCGCACTTGGTGTTTGAGGGAGACACAAAAAGATCGTAACAAGGAGTTCCCCACCGTGCGAAGATGCGTTTCGCTACCTGAGCACTGAGAGACCACTCGTAAGGGGAGAGAATGGTGCGACTGAGTTTGTCCGCAAGGATGCTGGACCGACCCGGAATATGCGTTGCAATGAGAAAGCGGTTGGTGGAGATTGCCCATTCCCACACTCTCATGGCTTCTCGACAAAGAGGGTAAGACCTGGTTCCCCCCTGTTTGTTGATGTACCAGACGACAGAGATGTTGTCCGACTGAATTGCAATAGTTCCCAAGGGAAGAAAGGCCTGTAGTGCTTGCAACGCTAAGAGCACTGCTCTCATCTCTAGAACATTGATATGCAGTAAGGTCTCTGAATCGTTCCACGTGCCTTGGACCGTCCGGCCTGCAAAATGCCCCCCCACCCGAGGCGGGAGGTGTCCGTGGTCACCGTGGTGAGAGGGGGAGAAGCATAAAAGGGGCGGCCTCCGTGGAGATCTTGTGAGTGGAGCCACCACAGGAGGGACCGCTTGCAAGCCTTGCTGATCGCAATGGGATGATGCATAGGAAGAGCAAGATAAGACCACTGAACTAGGAGTGTCCATTGAAGGACCCGCATATTGAACCTGGCGAGAGGAAGAAGAGCTATCGCTGCTGCCATGGACCCTAGAGCCCTCAGGACCAACTCCGCTGGAACTGAGCTGGAGTGGAGGATGGCCCGCACCTGGAGCTGCAGATTCTGAATTCTGTCCGCAGTGAGGAAGGCTCTTAACTGTCTCGTGTCTAATCTGGCACCTATAAAATCTATGAATTGCGTAGGGGCTAGGTTGGACTTTTCTGCATTTATTGTGATGCCTAGACGGGGAGCTATATGGAGAAAGGAATCTCGCGCCAATAACAGTAGATGCCTTGTTGGGGCGGTGAGGAGCCAGTCATCCAGGTAAGGGAAGACCTGTACCCCCTGAAGCCTCAGGTGGGCCGCTACCACTGCTAATACTTTGGTGAACACCCTGGGGGCTGTGGTGAGACCAAAGGGAAGGACCCTGAATTGGTAGTGACTGGCTCCCAGCCGGAAGCGAAGAAACCTCCTGGAGCATCTGTCCATTAGAATGTGGTAGTACACATCCTTGAGGTCTATTGAGCACATCCAGTGATTTTCTCCCAGAAGGGGGAGAATGGACTGCAAGGTAACCATTCAGAACTTTTCCTTGGGAACTGCCAGGTTCAAGAGTGAAAGGTCTAATATTGGTCTTAGATCCCCCGTCTTTTTTGGCACTAAAAAGAACCTGGAGTAGAACCCTGATCCGATCTGGTCTGGGGGGACGGGCTGGATGGCTCTTTTCTTCAGCAGATGGCCAATTTCTGCTAAAGCGGCCTCCCACTGACCGGGTGGAACGTCGGGGAGGGACTTCAATTTTGGGATGTGATGAAAAGGAATGCGGTATCCTCTGGATATGATGCTGAGGACCCAGCGGTCAGATGTTATGGACTCCCATGCCGCTAGGTGCTCCGAAAAACGTCCCCCGACTGCCTCCAGAGTAGAGCAGCCGGGCAACCCTTCAGGGCTGCTGCGCGGGTCATTCAGAGAAAGGTTCTCTGGACCCGAAGTTCCTGGGAGCCCCTCTGCCCCTGGAGCGACGTCCTCCCTGTCCTCCTCTGCCACGGAAGGACTGGTTGTCCGGAGCGGGTTGGGACTGCTGCGACTTCCGGAACCACATCTTCTTCTGGCCCTTTTGGTTCCTAGAATAGGGCCTCTGGGGCACAGAGAAGCGGATTCCAATGGCAGACAGCGTCTTCCCGTCCTTCTCGCTCTGGGTCAAAGTATCGCAAACAGTTTTGCCAAAAAGGGCAGCACCATCGAAGGGAGCGTTCGCGAATGACGCCTTGAAGGGCTCCGTGAAATCGCAATGGCAGAGCCAGGCCTGACGTCTAGTAACTAGGCCTGTCCCTGCGGCTCTAGCGGCTCCCTCCGTAGCATGGGACAGTAACCGCATAGAGGTATTAGTCACGGACCTGAGAGTGGCCATACGGGTGGAGTGCAACAGTTTGTCCTCCTCCGACATGGAATCTGGGGGGGATGCAGCGTATTCCTTGATAAGATCGCGCTGCATCCTAATCACATGTGTCAAGTAGTTCAGCGCCCTCACTGAAAAGGTCGCTGAACTAAACATTCGCTTCCCCAAGCGGTCCATCATCCGAGACTCCTTGCTCGGGGGATGGACTGAGGGACTCTCCTGAGCAAGTTCCCTCTTGGTGGCTGCTGCCGTCAACATGGCATCTACCGGAGGCCCCTTGCTCCAGTGGGCATGGTCAGCTGGGGGACTAAGGATATGGTCTGGCCTTTTTGGGATTGGCTCCACGGTGTCCGGATCCTTCCACGCCCTGGTGGTAATCAGGTCCACCAGGGGGTCGGCAGGAGGGGACACCCAAGAGGTAGATGGGCCCGCTTCAAATGCCTCCAAGAACACGGACTCGTCCGAGGAAGACTTGGGGGCAGACCCCCCCCCTTAAGCGAAGCATTTCCATGATGTCTCCAAAGGAGACATTCTCGGGGGGTGATCTTGGGGAGCCTTCCCCTTCCTCCAAATCCGTGTCTTCTGTGAGAGACTCGGGGGAGTCTATGTGCCTCCTTTTGCATGTATGCTTGCGAGGGGCATCCTCAGGGGGGCTGTCAGAGGACCCCTCGCAAGCGGTGTCATGTTCCAAAGGAACAACTTGGGGCAAAGGAGCGGGCTGTCCCAGTGGCCGGATGGTGGAAGCCTGGCCCAGTGCAGATGGAGCGCGGGACGGAGCCGAAGCAAGTGCCGGGGGTCCGGAAACCCTCAACAGGGCCCTCTCCACTACATCAAAAGCCAAGGGGAGCCAACCTTGACCAAAGGATCCGATAATCGGCTCCCCCTCGGATCCGAAGAGTGGATCGGAGCCGGCACCGAAGCACTCGGATCAGAGGGGGCAGTGCGCTCCGACACCGATGGCGCCGAAGGAGCACTGATCCCCCGGATCCGAAGCTCGGATCCAGGCTCCGAGAGGTCGGATCCGAAGCACTCGAGGGCAGGGTCGGATCCGAAGTACCCAGTACTATCGGCGCCGACCCACCCCGGCTCGAAGCTGCTCAGCTCAACGCTCCGAACCCGGTAGCGGGTCGGAGAAGGAGCTATAGGTTTAAAGAAAGGTCGAGCTCCCCAGGGGAGGCAAGAGCACTCCCATCTGCATCTGGGCCTGGATGAACCTTTTCATCATCCGGTCCAGATCAGCATCAGATAAACTGTACGTGGATCTCGACGAGGCTACCGAGGTAGGCCTTGAGTGCCTCCTCGATAGCCTCGACGGAGATCGGGTCTCCTCCTCCTCAGGTCCCGGTGAGAAGCACACTGGAGACCGGAGCCGAGGAGGGAGAACCAGCAGACAAGGAGGCCGGAGGAGAAGCCTGCTTGGCGGGGCCGAAACAGAGGTCTCGCCCCGCTTATGGTGCTTCTCCCTCCGGTCCTTTTTCTTGCTTCCTCTCCTCCAAACCACTAGAGGGAGGTTGAGTCCCAGGTGGAGGAGGGGAGCAGGAGGAGGGAACCGTGACACGGTACCCTGAAGGAGCGGTAGCAGCCGAGTCCGGGGGCAAAAGTCCCGCCAGGACCAGCTTCGACCTCCGCTCCTTCAATGCCCTGGGGTTGAACCCTGCACAAATGGAACATCCAGAAGTGAGGTGTTCAACCCCAAGGCATCGAACGCACCGAGTGTGGCCATCAGCAGGGGAAAGCTTATGGCCACACTCGGAGCACTTCGAAAAGAAAGCCTTAGGGGGTTCAGACATCCTAAGGATACTACTACTACTTTACTTTTTTTTTTTTTTTGAAAATTAAAAAAAAGTAAAAGCTAACTAGCCAAGCAAACACAGGCCCAAACACACACTAAGCACCAGCGAGGGGAGGGATAACTAAAAGTTATAAAAGTTATTAAAACTTAAAAACTTTAAGCTATAAGGATAGGGAAAGTACAGTTTTGTACCTACCATAAATGTAGATGTTCGAAGATCCACATTGCTGCAGTCCTTACACTTGGGTAGTCCGCTGTCAATATCAAAAGACTGACATCAGAGCGTCAGGGTACAAATGCGCATGACCGACGTCATATCCTCAGTCTTTTCTTGCCCCAGATGTCAGAAGACCCTAAACAGAAAGGTCAAAACCAAAAGACAGCAAAAAACAACCAACCATCCTTGCACTAATCATATGAACAGAATATACAATATGTACAAAATATACAACCCAAACCACACAACCGCCTCTAACAACAGAGGGGAAGGAGGGTTGACTGCAGCAATGTGGATCTTGAACATCTACATTTATGGTAGGTACAAAACTGTACTATGTTCTTCATCTCACATTGCTGCAGTCCTTACACTTGGGTAGAATCCCAAAGCAGAGGTAAGGGAGGATGGCAAAACTATAAAGTAGTAGGGGCTGCTTAGAGAAAGTATGCACTGAACTCCAAGTAGCTGCCTCCAAAATATCTTTAGTTGCCACCCCCCTTAAAAAAGCTGTAGAAGTGGCAGTAGCTCTAGTGGAATGAGGCCTAATCCCAGCTGGGATCTCCTTACCATGATGGGAATAACAGAAAGCAATACAAAATCCAATCCACTTAGAAATAGTTTGTTTTGACACAGGCTTGCCCTGAGAACCCAAAGCAAAAGAAACAAACTGATGAGACTGCCTGAACCCTTTAGTTCTGCTCAAATAATATCTCAACTGCCTGTGTATATCCAAGGTGTGCAAAATCTTCTCCCCTTTATTTTGGGGGTCTGCATAAAAAGTAGGCAAATGAATAGCTTGGTTTAAGGCCACACTAGAAACCACCTTAGGCATAAAGGAAGGATTAGTATAAAGATACCCTATCCTTATGGAAAATTAAGAAAGGCTCAACTGCCATAAGGGCCTGTAATTCAGAAACCCTTAGGTAATGGCCAACAAAAAAGCAGTCTTCCATGATAAATATTTCAACTCGGCAGTAGCTGCAGGCTCAAAAGGTTGTAGAGTAAGCTTCTCCAACACAAAATTGAGATCCCAAGCAGGAGTAGGGGCCGGTGGGGTCTTATATTCTTTGCCCCTCTAAGGAATTGCTTAAACAAAGGATGAGAAAACAATGGAGGATCACAGTCATAGTGAGCAGAAATTGCTGCAGCATGAATCTTAATAGAAGAGAAGGACAATCCTTTGTCCAGTAACTCAGCAAGATACTGAAGAGCCACACTTAAATTAGGCTTAGCAACATCAAAGTCCTTTGCTGCACTCCAAAATAAAAATCTCTTCCATTTATCTGTATACTTTCCTTGTACTAGGCCTTCTGGCCTCCAAAATAACATTCAAAACTTGCTGCGGAAGCTGAGACCCTCCAGGGTTTAAAACAGAATGTGCCAGGCTGTTAGGTGAAGAGAGTGAAGTTTGACATTGAGTAAATGACTGTTCTCTTGAGACAGCAGGTGTGGAATCGAAGGCAAAGGCCATGGAGGCTCCCGAACCAGACTTCTCAGTAATGGGTACCAGTGATGTCGAGGCCAATCTGGAGCTATTAGAATCATCTTTGGCTTGTCCTGTCTGACCTTTAGTAGTACCTTTGGGAGGAGAGGCAGAGGTGGAAAGGCATAAACATGAAGATTGCTCCAATTGAAAGAAAGAGCATCCACTTTCCAAGCTGTGGGATGAAACCTTTTTGTGCAAAACTTTGGCAGCTGGGAATTTAGTGGAGAAGCGAACAGATCTATGTCTGGAGTTCCCCATGACACTGTCAATTTCTGAAATACATGAGGATCCAATTTCCACTCGTGGGGATCCATAACTGCTCAACACATCTGCTAAGGAGTTCTGTGCTCCGGGCAGAAACCTTGCCTGAAGATTGAGCTGTAAACTGAGAGCAGTCTCCCACAAAATCATTGCTTGTCTGCATAGAGGATAAGAATGTGTTCCCCTTGCTTGTTGATGTACCACATGACAGTTGTGTTGTCTGTTAGAACCAACACCTGCCCTGGAAGAAGTAAATCCTTGAAAGCTATTAGTGCAAATTGGACTGCTAACATCTCCTTCAAGTTGATATGTAGATGTTGTAGTCTGGCAGGCCACGTGTCTTGTATCCACTTTCCATTTAGATGAGCTCCCCAAGCTTTGTCTGAGGCATCTGTCGTTAGAATCTGACTCTCCTCTGGCCGGGTCACAGAGAGTCCCTTGTTTAGGTGACATTCCTGAGCCCACCACAAAAATTCCTTTTGCATGCAAGGTATTATCTGAATGACAGTGTCCATATCCTGGCAGTGCTGTGTCCATACATTTTTGAGATACCATTGTAGCTTCCTCATATGCAGTTTGGCATTGGGAAGCACCAGAATACAAGATGCCATGAACCCCAAGGCTTGAAGGACTGTCCTTGCAGTCAGCCTGGACTGATGAGACTAATGATGGAAGTAAAGAGCAAGATTCTTTTGTTTGTCCGGGGTCAAAAAGGCCATCTGGGATGCTGTATTCAGTCTCACACCCAGAAAGCACATGTCTTGAGAGGGTACTAGACTGGACTTTATTTCGTTCACAGAATACCCCAGGCATCTTAGCACTGCTATCTTGCAAATGATGAAGAAGCTCGTCCCTTCCTTTGGCCAGAATCAGGCAATCGTCTAAATAAGGATAGATTTGTATTCCTTTTAGCCTGAAGAAAGCTATCACTGAGCCAGAACCTTTGTGAACCGGGCGCAGTAGATAAGCCAAAGGGCAATGCAGAGAACTGATAATGAGAAGTGCCAGCAAAGCACAGATACTTCCTGCAACTTAGCCTGATAGGAACATGAAGGTAAGCTTCCTTGAGATCCAGAGTCACCATCCAGTGATCTTTGCCCAGCAGAGGTAAAAGCTGTTGTAACGTCAACATTTTGAACTTGGGAATGTCCAGATAAGTGTTGAGGATAGATAAATCCAAAATTGGTCTCCACGTGTTCCCCTTCTTTGGTACTAGGAACAGGCGAGAATAAAAATCCTGCTCCTACTTCTGGCAGAGGGACCCGTGTATGGCCCCTATTTGCAGCAGCAGAGAAATTTGTTTGTGAGCCTCTATTCTTTGCTGTGGAGGAGCGTCTGGCATGCCTTTGAAAGGAGGCAAGGTATGGAAATAAAACCTGTAACCTTGGTGTATAATATCCAATACCCATTTGTCCTGGGTAATCAAGCTCCAATTTTCTTTGAAGAGTGCCAACCTTCCTCCCAAAGGTGCTGCCAGACAAGAAGGCTCTGGCAGCTGAAAAGGTCATTGGGCCTGTTTACGAAAGGACTGGCCCCTGCCCTCACCAAGACTGCAGGTGAACTCCCTGTTCTAGGTCTGAAAGAGCTCTGAGCTCTACCCTACCACGTCTAGATCTTCCCTAGACTGTGAATCATAAGAAGGGTACGCCCACCCCTTAGCAGGCCAATTCCTACTAAACTTGGAGGCTGAACTTGCAAAATCTTTAACAGTCTGCATAGACTTAGCCTTGTCTTCCATTTTCTTTAAAACTGCCTCCACAGGTGAACCAAACAATACATCAGACTGTAAAGGAGCATCTAAAATCCTTGTCTTAACATGGTCAGATAAGTTCTGATCCCTCAGCCAGGCGTGGAAGAACTGATCCAGTGGCAGCCACCCTAGATGAGGCCTGTACAGCATCAAATCCACATTGTAAAGAATGCTTACCCACTTGTTCAGAAACATGTACCAAATCTTGTAATTCTTTACACTCAATACCTTCGCATCAACCTTAGACTTCAATTGAGAAAGAAGATAGTTTTGATACTTCAACATGTGAAACTGGCAATTCAAAGCCCTCATAGCCAAGGTGGAAGAAGTATAGACTTTCTTTCCCCATCTATCTGGCCTCTTTATCTGGAGGAACCAGATTTTACCACAGAGGCTTTGACACCCTTAGGTCCCTGACTAACTGTTTCTGGGTCTGCCCTAGGACTCTTATACAGATATTTATGAGCTTCAGGCACCCTATAATACCTGTCCGGTTTAACAGGAGCAGGAGGCAAAGAATCAGGATTAAGTGAAGCCTCTGCAAACACATCTTCCACAACATCCAGAACAGGAGGAATAGCCAAAGGCCTATGCTGGTAAAGCAAAAATTCCCTAAGCCTTTTCCTGGAATCAGAGAAGTCCTGACCTTCCCATTTAAAATGTTCCCTCATAGAATGAAGAGTCTCTGAAAAGAAAAATCCTCTGGAGGAGAAGCAGAAGGAGTAGAATCATCCACATCCGAATCAGAATAAGGAGAATACTCCTGCAAGTCTTCAGTCAAGACTCTGAAACATCAGAAACCTGCTCAAAACTCCCCAACTCTGGTTCCACCCTAGGCCTCTTATCAGGAGGGGGCAAAGAACCTCTAATCAAAGTAATTAAATCCTCTGCCATTTTGAGCATGTGCTTCTTGGGCACAGATCCTGAAGAACTAGGAGTGACACCAACAGAAGCTAAACCTGGCCTGACTCTGGGAGAAGCCTTGGAAACAGAAGGAGAGGCCTAACCACCCTAGGAAGGGAGGGAGTACAGTAACCTGGGAAGCCCCTTCAGCCTGGCCTGCCTCCTGAGAGGCCACATCCTGCAAAATCAAAGTCTCCCCCTGGGACTCCAGAGAAGCCTCCGGAACCACGGTTCCACTGAAGCCTCAGAACCCGCGGGACGACTCTTGTCTGGGTTTAGCTGCTTTGTCTTTTGCCTCTTCGAAAGCGGGCGCCAGAGCATCCGACGGCATATTGTAATTGCACCGCCCCGAAGACCAACCTTGCACAATCTAACCTCGCTAATAGTGCTTTATTAAACCTAGCACAAAAGCGACACCCAACAACGTCGTGCTCAGGCCCCAAACAAGGAATACACAAACTATGATAATCTCTATGCAGTATCTGCTTCCCACAAGAAATACAGTTATTCACTTTTTCTGACATCCGGTAAACCACTGAGGCAAGAAAAACTAAAATATTCTAGGTACTTAGCCAACTCACGGCGGTCTCTGAAACCGAATTGAAAAATTTCCAGAGCCCCGAACGGCACTTGCAACGCTGCTTCTGCATCGGACCATGCGGCAAAAAAGACTGAGGATATGACGTCGGTCATGCGCATTTGTACCCTGACGTTCTGATGTCAGTCTTTGACCAGCCTAATACTTTGATATTCGGGCCGACCGAGGACAGCGGACTACCCAAGTGTAAGGACTGCAGCAATGTGAGATGAAGAACATCCTACAACTTTCACACAAAACTAACTAAAATTTTTAAATTTAACACTGTAAAAGGTAATAACAAACACTTAGCTGAAGAGCTCTGAAATCCAATCTGGTCACCAGCGCGGCAAACTAGATCTGGGGTCATGTAGGGAGAGCAGGGCATTATGGGTGAGGGGAGGAGCTGAGAGCTCGGATCCATAGCTGGAAAACCATGCCGGTTCGGATCCGATATCGGATCCATAACCCACAGGTTGCAGACAAATGAATCTCCTACTTCAGATGATATAATTTCCCCTGGATCTGTGGATGCTAGTGGATCTTAAGTTTTCCTTGACTTAACTTTGGGCTCCAGATGATCTCTCGGGGAGACAGGGAGAGAATTCTTTTTTACTTCTTTATCAAATGATAAAGTGCAGGTCAAGGAAGGGGCCTGAGCCTCAGGAGCCAATGATGAAAGAAGTCTCCTCACTATCAACTTGTTACGTCTGCCTGCTAGAGTCCGAGGATTAAAGAAGCACAGACCTCACACTATGCCTTCAAATGGTCTGCACCTAAGCAATACACAAACTCCTTATAGGCATCCTGATTGGGGATTTTATGCCTACAAGAAGTGCAATGCTTAAAGCCGGGAGAAAGTTTGTCAAACAGGACAACAACCAAAGCCCACCAAAAACTAATGGACACTTTAAAAAAGGCTAACTGGAAAGATAATTAACCTTAGACTAATTGACTAATTCTAATATAACATTAACTGTTGTTGTTGCATCTTTTGGCTTTTCCCTGTTAGGGGTCGCCACAGCGGAACTCCGGTCCACTAATGATTGGCAGCAGATTTTTACTTGCCGAGTTGCCAGCTCCGACGCACAACCTTCAACGAAGGTACGCCCATTCATGCATTAACTGTAATCTAACTATAATTTAACTTTAAATGTAACTTTAAATTTAACTTTTAACTATAACAAACTAACTTTTTAGGAAGGAAATAAGCAAGAACCACCCCCCCAAAACACACACACACACACACACACACACAAAGGTTTTGAGAAGAAGTACAACATGGAGGTCACTTACAACCAAACACCATCAAAAAACCCTCTTGACTTTCCTAGGAAAGGTAAGTATCTCTCAAGAGTGCAGAGACTCATGTCTGGACGCTGAGGCAGCAAACAAGATCTGAGGTGCTTGAGTAGGTCTACTGTATTATGGGTAAGAGGGAGGAGCTCGAGAGCTGGATGCAAGTCTGGGTAATGTGTCCAAGCTGGATCCGAAGGTCGGATCGGAGACCTTACTGTAAGGAGGAATGAAGAAAACAACATCAGATCAACATTTTTCTTCATTCATATGCATTATACTTCACGGATTTGCCTTCTACAGGACTTTTTAGTGGAATCTCTAAACTGTAAGAGCTGATGGTGGACTTGGAGGATGTATTTTGTTTTCAAAAGGACCAAGCTTAACCTTTATCCACGTCTTTTTTTTTTTTTTTTTATTTTAAGAGGGATTTGAATTCTGGGCAGTTTGGGAATGTTGGGGAAGTGTTTATTCTGGTATTGCAGTAGTTTGTTACTGAGTGATGGGGCTACAGTCTCTGGCTTGCTTTCTGATAAGATGAACTTCCTGGAGGTATTTTACAGTCATTCAGTACAGATGAAATTTGTTCTTAAGTTTAAGCTTGAATGTGAACATTTTAGGTGGGGATATTAGTTTGCCTTAACTTGTACAGAATATCATGGGTGTAATGGGGTAGTGGTCACTAAAGGAGGGTGGAAGTATATTAATACTGTTGCTTCTGACTGGGATGCTTGTGAGTAAAAGGTGAAGGAGGAAGTGTTTACTTGAGATTAGTTGGTCTAGTTAGTTACATACATATACATTCATACAAATATTTCAAGCACAGGCATTAATGCCCTTCTAGCTTGCCAATATACCAAAACACCTGTTCCCATAATAAGTGTCCAGGCTGTTCTTAAAATATCTAAACTAGTACTTGCTTTAATGTAATTTGGTAGTCTGTTCCCTGCATCAACCACTCTGTCAAAAAAGAACTGGTGCACTTCTCATTCCTATAGAATCTTCTACACAGGTTGCCTGGTGATTCATCTAGTACTTTTTGATAACCCCAAACATTCCCAGAAGTAGTAGTCTTTAAATGCCCTATAAACCAGAATAAGATCTCCTGTTAGATATCTGTAAGATTTAGTGTACAAGTTCAGATATTTTAGTCTTTCATAACTTTTAGTTATGTACTTACCATAACTTTAGATGTTTGGGATCCATCTCGCCTACATTCAATACTGATGGGGCTCAGAGCCAATCCCTCGGCTCCGACTCGGCACGCTATGCTGTAGAGCGAGGCCTCTTATTGGCTGAGCTATTTCTTATCCCAGGATGCACCACCACTAATCCCCCAGATCTTGTTTGTCCGCATTCATGCACACATGCACAACTTGTTTATATAACATTGTTAGATGTTTCAAGATGAAACAAGATTCGGACCTTCTGATATCCTCTGATCTCCAAGGAAGGGGGAAGGAGGGTGGGTTATTGGGAATGTAGGCGAGATGGATCCCAAACATCTAAAGTTATGGTAAGTACATAACTAAAAGATGTTATGTGATCCTATCTCGCCTACATTCAATACTGATGGGACAGCGTCCCTAGCACCTAAATCCTGGGTGGCTCATTGGAAAACACTCCTGAGCACTGTGGAACCAAATGAAGCTCGTCCTCTAGATGCCACATCCAATTTGTAGTGGGAAATGAAAGTGTGCGGGGAAGACCATGTAGCCGCAGCACAAATGTCACTAATGGCAAGCTTAGAATGAAATGCTATCGAAGTAGCCATAGCCCTTGTAGAATGAGCTTTGACAGGGGTGGTAAGCTCTTTGTTAGAATAAGAATAAGCTTGAATAATACAGTCCCTAATCCATTTGGCAATAGTGACCTTTGTGACAGCTTTGCCCAATTTATTGTCTGCAAAGGATACAAACAACTGATCCGTTTTCCTTGTTTGTTTGGTCCTATCTAAATAAAAACGCAACTGCCTGTGGACATCTAATGTGTGGAATATGAATTCCGCTTTGTTAGAATACTTCGGAAAGAAGACTGGAAGTTCTAATGATTGTTGTAGGCAGAAACTGGAACAAACTTTAGGGACAAAGGAAGGATTTGGCCTGAGAGATACTCTGTCTTTGTGAAAAATCAAGTACGGAGGTTTTACAGACAAAGCTTGAAGCTCTGAAACCCTTCTGGCAGAAGTAATCGCCACCAGAAAGGCAGTCTTCCACGATAGAAATTTTAAATCACATGTCGCTGCCGGTTCGAAGGGGAAGGAAGTTAAGGCGAGTAACACCACATCGAGATCCCATGGAGGAGCAGGATGAGAAATCGGAGGTCTTAAAAGCGCAGCACCTTTCAAGAAGGTCTTACACAATCTGTTGCTCATTAAAGGTGAGTTTATAGATTCGTGAAAATTGGAAATAGCTGCCAATTGAACCTTGATGGTAGAGACTGAAGAGCCTTGATTGAAAAGAGAAGTTAAAAATTTTAGTACTTCTGATACGGGAATAGTGATGGGATCCAGGCCCCGGAGTTGAGCCCAAATAGCAAATCTTTTCCATTTGCTAGAATACAATTTCTTTGTAGCAGACTTGTGGGCCGAAGATAAGATGTGTACAACTTCTGGATCCAATGTATGACTCCTGACTATAGTGGGAAGAGGAGGAGCCAAGCCGTCAATTTTGGGGTGTGTAGGGACTGGTGGAATAGACCCGACTGATGAACCAAAAGGTCTGGGATCTGATCCAGGAACCATGGACCTTCCAGAGAATACTTCCGAAGATAGGGGAACCATACTTGACGAGGCCAGTAAGGAGCAACTAAGATCATTTTGCTCCCCAAGAGAGATGCCTTTTGGATCACTCTGGGAAGGAGAGGAACTGGAGGGAAGGCATAAAGCAAGCCGGTGGGCCAAGGACGGACTAGTGCATCCATGGGGCTCTTCCCCGGAGCCGGGGTGAGGGAGAAGAACTTTTTGCACTTCGCATTTAGAGGAGTCAAGAGGTCGCAACACGGAACTCCCCATTTGCTGAAAATTTGATTTGCAACTGTGATGTTCAGAGACCATTCGTGAGGAGAGAGGATGGCTCTGCTCAGTCTGTCGGCTATCACATTGGACTTGCCCGGGATATGAGTAGCCACTAGAAAGCGTTTGGTCGACACTGCCCATTTCCAAACCCTCATGGCCTCTCTGCAAAGAGGATAGGATCTGGTCTCTCCCTGTTTGTTCAAGTACCAGACAACTGACATGTTGTCTGAGTGAACGGCAATCACGCCCTGAGGGAGGTAATCGTGAAGGGCTTGAAGGGACAGAAGCACCACCCTCATTTCTAGGATGTTGATATGAAGTAGCGTCTCTTCTGGATGCCATTTGCCTTGGACTGACCTGCCCAGGGAATGCCCCCCCCACCCCATCTGGGAGGCGTCCGTGGTCAAAGTGGCCGCAGGAGGAGGTGGAACAAAGGGTCGTCCCTGATCCAAATTGGAGGGCACTAGCCACCAGCGAAGGTCCCGTTTGCAGGTTTCCGTGATCCATATGAGGTGACTGAGAGGGAGTTCCTGAAAGGACCACTGAGCTGAAAGAAGCCACTGGAGAATTCTCATGTGCAATCTTGCCAGGGGAATTAGAAGAACCGTGGCGGACATGGATCCCAATAGTTGCAGGACCATTCTGGCTGGGGCTTTGGATCTGGGAAGCAAGGCTCAAACTTGAGCCTGTATGGTTTGTATCCTGTCTGTAGGTAGATAGACCCGCATTCGATTTGAGTCTATCTCTACCCCTATGAATCTTATGCGTTGAGATGGCAGCAACACAGACTTTGGCCAATTGAAGGTGATTCCAAGGGAATTGCCCAGTGATATAGTGGCTTGTAGGCTCCGCAATTGTAGATGCTTGGAGGTGGCAGTTAGGAGCCAGTCGTCTAGATACGGAAACACCTGGAATCCTAGACTTCTCAGGTGAGCAGTCATGACCGCCAAACACTTGGTGAACACCCTGGGGGCTGTGGTGAGACCAAAGGGCTGCGCTGAACTGAAAATGACTGCCTCCTAGGCTGAAGTGCAGATGTCTCCTGGACGCTTGATGTACCATGATATGGTAATAAGCGTCCTTGAGATCTATGGAGCACATCCAAACACCTTTCTCCAGCAATGGGAGAATGGTTTGTAGGGTGACCATTCGGAACTTGGACTTTCTGACTGAATGGTTTAAAATGCTGAGGTCCAAAATGGGTCTCAAGTCCCCGGTCTTTTTTGGCACCAGAAAGAATCTTGAGTAAGTCCCTAATCCGATCTGGTCTGCGGGGACCGGTTGGATGACTCCTTTTTGCAGCAGCTTTGAAACTTCTGAGGCTGCAGTTTCCCGTTGACTGGGTGGCGGGTCCGGGATTTTTTTGGACTGAGGTGGAGAGTGAGAGAAAGGGATGGTGTAACCTCCAACGATAATTCAAAGCACCCATCGGTCCTGAGTGATATCTTCCCAGGCTTTTAGGTGCTTCGAAAAACAACCCCCGACTGGCTCCGGAGCTGCACAGTTGGGCAATCCCTCAGGGACTGTGAAAGGCTGAAGAGCCACGAAAGGACTCGTGGTCTCCAGTGTTGCGAGGGCCTCTGCCGCCTCTGGGACGGCGTCTTCCAGAAGAATTTCCCCCTCCCCTGCCTCTGGAAGGGGGATCGTCCTGCTGTGAGGGGTAAGACTTCTGAGATCTACGGAACCACATTTTCCCTCCTCTTTTAGCCTTGGGGTAAGGCCGAAAGGGAGTGGAAAATCGTGCCCCTACGGCAGTCAGAGTCTTACCTTCTTGCTCGCAGCGGGTCAATGCGTCCTTTACCTTGGGTCCAAACAAGGAGGACCCATCAAAGGGGGCATCGGCAAAGGAAGATTTAAAGGCCTCCGCAAAATGACACAGGCGGAGCCAGGCTTGTCTCCGTAGAGCAATACCTGTACCCGCCGCTCTACTCACCCCTTCGGCCGCATAAGAAATGAGCCTCATGGACGAGTTTGAAATGGACGACAGTGTAGCCAGCTGAGAGCCAACCGTCTGGGCCAGCTCCTCAGGCAGGTTGCCCAAGAGGGTATTGGAAAGTTCTTTAATCAGATCCCTCTGAAATCTGGTAAGATAGTTCAAGGACCTTAATGTAAAGGCCGCTGAACTTAGGGTGTGCTTACCGTACCGATCCATGCTCCTAGACTCCTTATTAGGAGGATGGACGGACGTCGAAGCCTCTGCTACATCTTGCTGGGTAGCAGATGCCACCACCAAAGCATCTACAGCCACACCTTTAGTCAGGAACTCTTTTTCCGGGGGTGCTGAGAGGAATTTATTAGGACGAGCAGGCACCGGTTCCACAGAGTCTGGGTGTTCCCACGCCCTTCGACAGATCAAGTCCAAGAGCTCATCGAAGGGCGGAGACACCCAGGAGGTGGAGGGCTGAGCCCAAGGCCTTAAGGAACACCGACTCATCAGCAGAAGGGGGTTTGGATTGCCAGCCGCCTCGTTGTTTAAGGGCTTCCAGGATGTCTGCAAAGGAGACATCATCTGAGGACGACTTATCTGCATCATCGAGATCAGTGTCTGATGTAAGAGACTCATCAGGGGAGTCAACGTGCTTCCTCTTGCACGATCTTTTCCTGGGGTTCTTCGAACAAGCTTCGAAGGACCTCCAGGAGGGGGGGAAACCCCAGTGGGGGTAACCTCAGGCCCCGGGGCTCCGCTGTCTAAGGACAGGGGGACTGCCAAAGACCCAGTCTCGGTATGCAGGGAAGGAGCTGGGGAGACCGTGGAGGTAGCCAAAGATGATTTGGCTAACGCACTCCTCATAGCCCTGAAGGCGGGACCACCAGAATCCTGGGAGGGTCCCAACTCCGTGGCCACGACGGTAGATGGCACTCCCGCAGCAGACGCACCGAGAGGAAGGCTTGGGACTGAAAACATTATTCCCGAAGCGTCCCCCCCGGGGCCGACAGAAGAAGTCCGTGTACCGAACTCCGACTCAAGAGCCGGAGTTGGAGTAAGGGTCGGGCCCGACCCTAAAGCCTCCATCAGTTCCACCAGCACCGGCTCCAACGGTGCCGAGGCTGTTGGAGGAGGAATCAAAGAAGTAGGGTGGACCATCGGCTCCGAAGCCAAATGGGCTGGAGCCGAAACTAGCTTTTGAAACACCGGAGACTGGAAGAGTCTTAGGAGCACCCTGTCGATGTCCGAATCAGACATCTTGGAGGATCTAGAAGACACCGATCGGGTCCGAACAGATGTCTCCATCGGCTCCATAGGACTAGGGGACCGGCTCCGAATGGATTCTATTACTATCGGTTCCGAGGGAGATTTCAAAACAATTTCCCTCGGTGCCGATGGGGACTTCGGCGCCGAAGAGGAAGAGTCTGAGCCGGCAACCCTTATCGGCTCCAATATCAGTGAAGCCGATGAAGGTGACCCGCCTCTCGATGCACCAGTCCTCGGCTCCGAAACCAGAGGGGTCGAGACTGGAGGCATCGAGGCAGACCGTTCCGCCCTCGGCTCCGAAGTCCGTGGAGCCGATGGAGAAGCCTGCCTAGGTTTTTTGGCAGTCGGTTCCGACACACTGGTCGGAGCCGACGCTTTTTTCTTTTTTGAAGGAGAGGAAGAGGAAGATAAAGCCTCCTCGAAGGATGGCTTAATCAAACCTTTTAGGATTAATTTGTTCTTCCTCTCCTGGAGGACTCTTGATGAAAAGGCGTGACACACGCTACATGACTCTTGTAGGTGCTTGGCCTAAACAAAACGAGGAGTGGTCGTCCGTTATGGACATCTTATAACCACACCTCGCGCACTTTTTAAACCCAGAGGGTCTATGCTCTTTGGACATGTCTAAGGTAGAAAGATCGATAACAGACAAAAAATGAGAAGTTATGTACCTACCATAACGTTCCATGTTAGTTGTCTTCTCTCGCCTTCTTTCTTGCTTGATGGGTTCGGAGCCGATCCTCGGCTCCGACTCGGCACTTTGCTAAGCTCGAGAGTCACTTTTACCAGCTCGAGGCAGCCCCATATCCCATGATGCAAGGCGGTAAGTACCCAGATCTCGTTTGTTGTCTATAGGCAATAACACCTAGCATAAAAAACTTCCAAAGGAAGAAAGAAGGAGAGAAAAGGCCTGAAGGATGGTTGGAGGACCAGCACTGTATGGTCTTCAGAAGTATACTTCCATGTAGAGAGAAAGGTCTGTCCAGGCCAGGGGGAAGGAGGGAGGGTCGCAAGAAAGAAGGCGAGAGAAGACAACTAACGTGGAACGTTATGGTAGGTACATAACTTCTCAATGTTAAGTTGTCAATCTCGCCTTCATTCTTGCTTGATGGGACCGCGTCCCTAGCACCTCTATCCTGGGTGACTCAATGGAACAGACTCTTGAGAACTGTAAAGCCAAAACTGGCTCTGTCCCTGGAGGCCAAATCCAATTTGTAATGGGAAACAAAGGTATGAGGAATGGCCCAAGTGGCTGCTGCACAAATAGTGTCTAATGGAAGTCTAGCTTGAAAAGCTGTGGAAGTGGCTAAGCTTCTGGTTGAATGCGCTTTAGGTTTCGAGCACAGCTGTTTTCCCCTGAGCTGATAAATTTCAGAGATGACAGAAGAAAGCCATCTAGATAAGGTCACTTTTGAGACAGGAAGGCCTTTCTTGTTATCAGCATAAGAAACAAAGAGCTGATCGGATTTCCTGAATTGTTTTGTTCTGTCCAAATAATATATGAGTTGGCGGTGAACATCAAGATAATGTAATTTTTGTTCCGATCTGTTTGAGTAGTTTGGGAAAAATACAGGGAGATCAATAGCCTGATTCAAATTAGTCTTTGAGGCGACCTTAGGCAAAAAGGTCGGATTAGTTCTCAATGATACTCTGTCTTTGTGGAAGACTAAATAGGGGGGGCGAACAGATAGAGCATGAAGTTCAGACACCCTCCTAGCTGATGTAATAGCAACCAGGAATAAAGTTTTCCATGAAAGAAATTTCAGGGAACATGAAACAGCTGGCTTGAAGGGAGGAAGAATCAAGGATGTCAGCACTAAATTTAAGTCCCATTGAGGAGGAGGACTCCTGATTGGAGGCTTCAGGAGAAAAATTCCTTTTAAGAAGGCTCTACAAAGCCTGTGGGACATAATGTTGTGGTCTGCGAACCTGACATGAAAGTTCGAGATAGCAGCCAACTAAACTTTGACCGTGGAAGAAGAGGAGCCCGCGTGAAAGATTTCCGCTAAGAAATCCAAAACTGCTTGTACTGGAGCAGTAAAGGGATCAATATTTTTAGCTTTTGCCCAACAAGAAAAGCGTTTCCATTTGCTAGTATAAATCCTCCTAGTGGAGGATTTTAGGGAAGCTACTATGATGTCTCTAACAGGATTAGAGATCATAGGAAGCCTGGCTAAGGATGGAAGTGGAGCAACCATGCTGTGAGGTTGAGAGAAAGGATAGACCGGTGCAGCTGACCCGATTGGTGAATCAGAAGATCTGGCACTGGGTCCAGATGCCACGGCTGCACCAAAAGGTGACGATGGAGGAATGGAAACCAAATTTGTCGAGGCCAATAAGGAGCAATGAGAATCATTTTGGCTCTCAAAACGGTGGCTTTCTGGATTACTTGTGGAATCAGCGGAAAGGAAGGAAAGGCATAAAGAAGTCCCTGGGGCCAATCCTGGGACAGAGCGTCTCTGGGGGGATGGCCTGGCAGTGGGAAGAGAGAGAAGAAGTCTGGGCATTTGCTGTTTTGGGGAGTAGCAAAAAGATCGCAACATGGGCGGCCCCATTCTAGAAAAATCTCCTCCACTATAGATTGTTTGAGAGACCACTCTGTCCGCTAAAATGTTGGTTTTCCCAGGGATATGCATTGCTACCAGAAACCGATGAGAGGAGATCGCCCATTGCCAAAGTCTGAGCGCTTCTCGACACAAGGGGTAGGACTTGGTTCCGCCCTGTTTGTTGATATACCATACTACAGACATGTTGTCTGTGTGGACTGCAATTGTCCCCAAGGGAAGTAAGTCATTGAGGGCTTGCAACATTAAAAGCACTGCTCTCATCTCTAGGACATTTATGTGCAGGTGGTATTCGAACGGTTGCCACGTCCCATGAACCATCCTGCCCTGATAATGACCCCCCCACCCGATCAGGAAGCCGTCCGTAGTGACAGTGGCTACCGGGGCTGGGGGTACAAAGGGTCTGCCTTGGTGAATCTGGGGAGAAGTAATCCACCATGAAAGATGATTCTTGCAAATCTGTGTCACCAGTATTTGGTGACGCATCGGAAGTTGTTGGTAAGACCACTGAGTGAACAACATCCACTGAAGCAGGCGCATATAGAAGCGGGCCAGGGGAAGAAGGGTAATGGCCGCAGCCATGAGGCCCAACACCTTTAGAACCATTCTGGCCTGTACTTTCTTGCTGGCTAGAATGATCCTCACGTGACTTTGAATGTCTGAGATTCTTTGATCTGTGAGGGTAGCTGACATCTGAACAGTGTTTAAGTTTGCGCCTATGAAAGTAATAGACTGGCAGGGCAATAAGGAGGATTTTTCGTAGTTGATCGAAATTCCCAATTGAGTGCAAAGATTTATTGTGTAATCCCTGGCTTGAAGAAGTTGATGCCTGGTGGTGGCTGAAAGGAGCCAGTCGTCTAGATATGGAAACACCTGGAATCCTTGACGTCTCAGGTGAGCCGTGACCACTGCCATACATTTGGTGAACACTCTGGGGGCTGTAGTGAGACCAAAGGGCAGGGCTCTGAATTGGAAGTGACTGGACCCCAGCGGAAAGCGGAGAAACCTTCTGGAGCGCCTGTGAATTTTTATGTGATAGTACGCATCCTGAAGATCTATTGAGCACATCCAGTTGTCTTTCTCTAGGAAGGGCAGAATTGACTGAAGTGTGACCATTCGGAATCTTGTCTTTCTCACAGACTTGTTGAGTCTGCTGAGATCCAATATTGGTCTCCAGTCTCCCGTCTTTTTGGGGACCAAAAGAACCTTGAGTAGATTCCGGGCTCTGAATGGTCTGTTGTAACTGGCTGAATGGCTCTTTTTTGTAGAAGTTTGAATACTTCTAACTCTGCAATTTCCCTTAGACCGGGTGGTACATCTGGAAGGGAATTTGAGTGAGAAAAAGGACTTTCCTCGAAAGGAATTTTGTAACCCTTGGATATGATCGACTGTACCCATCTGTCTTGAGTGAGGGAACGCCAGGCTTCTGGGTACAGCGATAGTCTTCCCCCGACTGCCTCCAAGGATGGACAGTCGGGCAACATCTCAGGGATGCTGAAAGGGCTTGTCAGAGAGAGGCTCTCTGCTTCCCTGGTTTTGTGGACCCCTCTGCCTCTAGAGCGCCTGTTTTGTTACCCCTCTGCCTCTAGGGGTAAACTGACCACGTGTATCCGTATGACTCCTTGGGATTTGGAACCACATTTTGCCACCCTTCTGTCCTTTAGGGTAAGGTCTAGAAGGGGTGGAAAACGGACCCCTATGGCAGAAAGAGTCTTGCCGTCCTGCTCACACCTGGTCAATGTTTCCTTCACTTGAGGGCCAAACAAAGCTGACCCATCAAAGGGAGAGTTTGTGAAGGACGCCTTAAAGGGATCTGCAAAATTACAGAGCCGCATCCAGGCTTGGCGCCTAAGAGCCACACCTGTACCTGCGGCCTACTCGCTCCATCTGCTGCATATGATATCAGTCGCATGGAGGAGTTAGCAATAGAATTAAGGGTTCCTAGCTGCGAAGCAATTTTTTCTTGAGCCCCTGCAGCTGTGGGATCCTGTACTACTTCACCTAGCTCCTTAAGGATGTCCCTTTGGAGTCTGGTGAAGTGACATAAGTAGTTCAGCGAGCGCATAGCAAAGGTCGCTGAAGAAAACATCCGCTTACCATACCTATCCATGGTCCTAGAGTCCTTATTAGGAGGATGGACAGGCACGGAAGGATCTGCAAGTTCTTTCTTAGTGGCAGCCGCCACCACCATGGCATCAGCAGGGACACCTTCGTAAGGAATTGCTTGTCCGAAGGGGCAGTAATAAATTTAGAAGGCCTCCTAGGAACTGGCTCTACAGAGTCAGGCGCAGCCCACGCCTTCGAGCAATAACCTGCATAAGGGGTCGAAGGCGGAGACACCCAGGAGGTGGAGGGCAGAGATCCAAACGCCTCAGGTATACCGACTCATCCTCAGAGGGATTATTGGAGGCCAGTTTCCCCTCTGTTTAAGGAGTTCTAGGATGTCTGAAAAGGAGACATCCTCAGAGGGGATCTTGGGATCCCTCCGACTCATCTAAGTCGGTATCTGAAGTGATAGACTCGGGGGAGTCTACGTGTTTCCTCTTACAAGTCCTCTTGCGCAGAGGGTCCCCTGACTGATCAGGAGAATCCTCGGAAGAGGGGGTTTTTCCTAGTGGGGAAACCTGAGGCGGAGGATCTCTGGGTCCGGGAGCAAGAGAGATGGCAGAGATATCGACAGGCACCGTAGAGGGAGGAGCTAAGGGAACAGACTGCTGGCTGAGTCCAGTGGCCAGCACACTCTTCATCACCTCAAGGCTCCCTCCCAGGAGGTCCGAGAGAACCCGTTCGAAGAAACCTGAACTCCAGGGCCCACTGAAAGGGAAGGCTCGAGGCAGATGTCGGAGCCGAGCTCACCAAGGCCGAGGCTCCAAGGGAAGAGTGGGGTCGGACAAGGGTCCGATGCCACTCACCCCCTCGGAGGAGACCAGGGAAGCCCGACCACCGAATCCCTCTAAGGAAGGTCTCGAAGAGGAGATAAGAGTAGAGGCTAAAGGAGCAGAAGGGGGGGGGGTATCTGTCCCTCAGCCATAGCAGAAACTATTCCCGAAGATTCCAGCTCCAAACTCTGAGGTAGAGTCGAAGGAGGAACTGCAAGGGCGTGTGGACTAATAGCAGTCTGTTGAGACGGACTATGTAGCATCTGGGCCAGTGCGTGTGATTTTAATAATCTACTGACCACCCTCTCTAAATCATGGTCAGAAAGCCTGGATGACCTAGATGATCAGCTCCGATGGCTCCGTTCCGAGAGGAGAGGTGAGGCCGGAGCCGAGAGTATCGGTTCCAAGGAAGGGGACCTGGACCTCTTCCTCGAAGGAACCATCGGAGCCGACGAGCCCATGGATGCAGTCGGAGCAGAAGACTTTTCGGCACCGACAGAAGGTCTCGATGCATCGGCTCTGGCTGGAGCCGATACAGACATAAAGGTAAGGGTGTTGGAGCCGGTCGGCACCGACACCGAAGCCTGAGCCCCATGGTGGTCGGAACCGATCGGAGCCGACACCGATGTGACCGAACCAGTATCGGCACCGATAGCCATCGGTGCCGAAGGTTTGTGCAAACCAGGATCGGCTCCAGCCGGGGCCGATCTCGACTCTGAAAGAGTCGGAACCGAGGCCGCAGGCTTAGACACAGAAGCCTGGGCCTTGGAAGACTTGGAAGTCTTACTCGGAGCCGACTTAGCCGGAGAGCCCTCCGGTTTAAGTAGGCCCCTTAAAATCAATTTGTTTCTCCTCTCCTGCAGGACTCTCTGGCTAAAGGAATGACAAATTGCACAGGAGTCCAGCAGGTGGAGAGGTCCCAGGCAGTATAGGCAAGAAGTGTGACCGTCTGTCAGAGACATCTTCTGACAGCACGAGTCACACTTCTTAAAGCCTGAGACCCTTTCCTTGGACATGGTTGCAAAAACACACACAACAGTCCCAAGAACCAGTTATCCCAAAAAATAATAAGATAACTTACCTCTCACACACACACACACACACACACACCCTAACAAGGGGGGGATGGGAGGGGAGAAGGCCTGACTAAAAAGATTAAGGAGTGAGGGATTTTCTAGTCAGAAAGGGACTTAATCTAAACGTTAAATATAAAGTTTTAAAGTAAAAAAGGGGCAAAAATAGTATTATTTTAAACACTTACCAGGAGCTGGCAAAAGGAGGACCTCATCAGCGAAGCGGCAAACGAGATCTGGGTACTTACCGCCTTGCATCATGGGATATGGGGCTGCCTCGAGCTGGTAAAAGTGACTCTCGAGCTTAGCAAAGTGCCGAGTCGGAGCCGAGGATCGGCTCCGAACCCATCAAGCAAGAATGAAGGCGAGATTGACAACTTAACATCTTGCAGTTTAAAGTTCAAAATATAAAGTTTTTTTTTTTTTTTTTAAACAAACAATACAGTTGCACAAAACACAGAAAAGGAGGGTCAAGACCCTCTAACTTAAGCGGGTACTTGACACACAAATAAAACGCTAGAATAGCAAATAGGGGAAGGCCCCTCTAACTTAAACGGGAAACCTTCCCTTTAACGAAAAAACACAAATTCTTCAACAAATATGTTCAAACGCACTCGTATCACAACAATAGCTGTTAAAACAGCTTTTGGGTCCAAAATAAGCAAATTCCTGACAGGAAAAGCCTAAATAAAATAGTACTTAGCCCAGCCAAGTTGAGACCACGTCTTAGCTTGTAAGCGGCAAACGAGATCTGGGGGATTAGTGGTGGTGCATCCTGGGATAAGAAATAGCTCAGCCAATAAGAGGCCTCGCTCTACAGCATAGCGTGCAGAGTCGGGGCCGAGGGATCGGCTCTGAGCCCCATCAGTATTGAATGTAGGCGAGATAGGATCACATAACATCTTAAATTTCTACATCGATAGATGCCCTTGGTATATTTCAGCTGTACTCTTTCCAGTTTACTCATGCTTGTTTTCTTATAGGGTTTCCATACTGCTATTCCATATTCAAGTTTCGGTCTAATGTAACAAACAATGACTTCATTGATTTTAACTTCCTAGATGTTCTAAAACTTTTTATACAACATATAGTTCTATAACCATCATTAAATAATTGGTTGATATGATTAGAAAAACTCATAGCTAGATCTACCCATATACCCAGGTCCTTAAATGAGTCTACAGTTTCAGTCACTGTGTGCTGTATTAAATATTCACCTTTCAATTTGTCTCAAAATCTCATATGCTTGATTTATGATGTACTGATTAGCATATTATTCTCCTGTACCCAAATGGTCAATTTAGTTATTTTGCAGACATGCCTTATCTGTAACACATGATCAGTTTACCCAATTTTGGTTTGTCTGAATATAGACTGTAGAACACTTCAGATGAAAAAGTTATGTCTGAAAGATACAATCTAAACAAGTAAGGGCCTAGGAAAGAGCCCTGTGGAACACCCTGACTGTAACCAAGGATTTCACCTGTCCAGTTGCTGCATGATACTTGCCATGTCCTATCTGTAAGCCATGCAGCTATCCAACTTATCAAAAGTACATCGATACTTAGTTCTAATTTATTGATCAGTGTTTTATGTATAACCCTGTCAAATGCTGAAGTTAACTCTATATAAAAATTACAGCACAGCACAATTTTTCATTCATAGCTGTTACTATATTGTTATAGAACATCATGTTACAGGTTGTAATAGATCTATTTTAAACATATGCATGCTGATACTGCTTTTCTTGGTGTCTGCATTTGTTTTAGTTAAAAAAAACTGCATTGATTTGCTTGAGAGTGCTTTTCTTGGTGGCTGCATTTATTAATTTGCTTGAGATTATTTTTTTCGTGGCTGCATTTTGTTCCCACCTTCCCTCCCTATTGGTGTCTTGTTCTTTCTACTTGATGTCTTTGCAGCTGCCCGCCCCTACTGTAAATTTGCTCTGGGACACACTTCCCAGTCTAGTGTCATTAGCTCATTCTACCTAATACAGAGAGAACATTTGAGAAGGGCAACCCACTTAGGTTCTTAACCTTGAATTATCTTCTGTGCCTCCTTTCTTCCTTTCCACTTTACTGAAAAAAAAACTTTGCTAGAATCTCCTTGTGTGCTTCTCAAACAATCTGGAAATATAGAGCTAATAAGTATATTTTTTGGCACTTTTTAACTGTTCAGAGATGAATAAAACAATAACTGAATTCAGTTCAGAATACAGTTTGAATAAATTGAATTTATTTAAACTGTGCTTGCTTTAATATTGTTATACACTCAAGTGTGCTAGCTTGCACTGCACTTGAACTGTTTTAGTGTCGTTTTAGCTGCTTTCCTGTATTAAAAAAAAATTCTAAGCTTGTTTTCTGCCTTTCCTGTGACTAGTCTAGTCCAGATACATATTGGCTATATCCAGGACTGTTTGTAAGTTTCTGAGCCCACCCCCAAGCCTTTCTGTGTTGGAGGGAAGCCTTCTAGCTTATCAGTGGGGGTGGTAAGCACTAGGTAGCCTATCCACCACAAGAGGGGTGGTTTCTGGCCCATAAATTGTACTTTATTGTCCATTTGGGCAGTTTTCCCACCTCTTTCAGCTTTCTTGTTTAAAGCCCACGTTTGCACTTGTTTCCCGCCTTTCCTGTAACTAGTCTAGTCCAGATACAGATATGCTGTATACAGGACTGTTTGTAAGCTTCTGAGCAATGCCAAAAAGTCTGTGCTTCATATTTCCCTTAGATCTGCTAGTTCTCTCCTCTCCTGCACTTTTACTAGCTTACTGGTCTACCACTTTACCAGACTTCTTATAGCAATTATTGTAGCACACAAGTGTTAACAGCACTAAACATTCTACAAGGAAACCGCTCCAGCATTTATTATTAATGCCCACCCCTCCAAACATGTCTAAAGGTCAGTTCCCTGTGCGTTCTCCTATTAACCTGGTGAACTTGGGCATCCTGAGGCAATGTAGCAACTACCTCATGTACACTGACAACCCTCTCCTCTTATCTCCCAACACTCCGACTTGCGAGAGAAGCACTTCATATCCAAATTGGAAGCCATGCACTCTCCAGCCAAGACCGGAATAGCTGGTCAAGACTTGCACCACACCACATGGAACACATAAACCTCCGGAACACACACCAGCAATGCCTTCACATAAAAACACAAACCACAGATCCACCTTCGCGAAGGCTCTCAGTAAAAATCTACCCAAACAGCAGAGACCTCCAAGGCAGAAACACACTCAACCACCACAACACAACACTAATCATGAGACACATAACTCTGCTAAACTGTGTGCCACAACCAAAGCCCCTAAGGCAAAACAGCATGCCCAACACACTAGTCATCGATGACTTGATAGTGTGTACCACTCAGTAGGCTGAATAAGGAGAAAGCATCAGTCAGCTGCCTGTCAAGTGCCAGAATCCACCACATAACACACGCACTCAGGTCCCTCAACAATAGCTACAAATACGACTCTGTCATTGTACATGTGGGTGTGAATGACCCGAGATGCACCTCCCTGGACTACATGAAACGATACATGAAGCAGTTCTCAGATTATGCAGCCCATGCGGGTAGGACCCTAGCTCTGAGCAGCATCTTACCATCACCCAGAATGATACCACAGTACAAGCAGAAAATGATTGATTTCAACAACTGGCTAAGTTTCTGGTGTCATTCCAAGGGGATCCAGTATCTGTCTGCCTGGGATGACATGACTGACAATCCTCAATGCTTTGCCAGAGATGGCCTGCATCTGTCAACTCTGGGCCTCCGGATACTGGCCAAGGCTCTTGCCATCCCTAGAGTGCCTTTTTTGGCGGTGTTCCAAAGACCAAATTACCACCGTAACAGCTACAAACAAATGCAATCTGAGGGTCATGCTGCTCAACGTTAGAAGTCTAAATTTCAAAATGCACTCACTCGAAGCACTCCTTAAAATGTAGAACATCGACATTTGTGCTGTAACAGAAACCAGGGTCAAGGCAGCAGAAAGCACCCCTGCACTACCAGGCAGGTCTGTATTACAACAGCGAACTTAACAGTTCGACCGTTGTATTATCGAATGGTTACATTCAAAACCCAAGAAAACCAAAACCACAGAACGATTTTTTTCCCCCCAGGGAAAAAATATCGCTCTTCCGTTACAAAAAAAAAAATTAACCTTAAACCTAAATGGAAGTGGGGGGCTCCGCCCCCACACCCTCCAACGTGGGGGAGCTGCGCCCCCCACACACCCCCTACTTAAATATACCAACTCCAAGACCGCACCACAGTGGAGGAAATAGCAAAGTCCCGAAAACGGCCCACTTTCTTTTTTTCCCTTGGGAAAAAAGTCGATGTTCCATGACTTTGCTATTTTCCAATTTCAGACTTCAGGGTTTGATATTACAATGTTCAAACCTGTTGTAGTTCAACATTGTAATACAGACCCTACCAGGCTATAACTCATTCCACACCTTTCGGCCCCAGAACTTGGACTGAAGCTCCAAAGGCGGGGGTGTTTCCATATTCATAAAGGATGCGTGCACACCTCGAAACTGGTAGCCCAACATAATGCTTCAGAGATACTTCAGATGCAGCTAACATTGTTTAAGGCAGCGATTCAGGTTGTAGCCTGCTATAGGTCCCCAACCAGGTCACAAGACTCGCACTCCACATTCCTAAGCACCCTCGAGAATACTAGGGTCCAACCTAACACTCTCTTACTGGGTGACTTCAACTACCCCTCCATTAACTGGGAAAACTACTCATGTACCAATACAATTGCCCAGCGTTTCCTGGAATTCATTAATTCCAATGCCCTGGACCTGCTCATTCTTACCCCCCACATTACTAACATGGGCGACCATTGCTCTACACCAATAGTCAACTCCTCCCTGGTTAGATCCTACCACAAACTAATCACCTTGGAAATCCACATCCCTCCCACCCCCCACCAAATAACAACCACCATGAAAAACTTCTCCAAAGCTAACTTTGAACTCCTAAAAACAGAAATGGCTAACTTCACAGCACCCTTGCAAATGCAGAATAGTTGCATGACCACTGAATCATACACCAATGCACTGTACGAACACGTACACAAATGCATGGATCTTGCCATACTCCATAGAACCAAGATGCTCTCCTCCAAAAAAAGGAAGCCAATCTGGTGGTCCCCTGCCATAAACAAACTCTACAACAGGAGGAGGAAACTGATGGGGAATAATGTGAAGTCCCAAGACTGGAATAACTCCCTTATACGCCTCAACAAAAAGTTGAGATCCCTCATCAAATCCTCTAAAGCTAGCTATGAAAACAGAACTGCAGCAGATAGTAAAGATTCAGTGCCAACTTTACCCCTCTCTTCCCCACCAAAGAACCAATCATAATACCAGTAGATTGTCAGGCACCCAGTATTACTGCTGCATAGGTTAAAACAGAACTGTCTAAGGCCAAGAATACAGCTTCTATGGGACCTGCCAATATCGCTGGTTGTGTTCTACATGAACTACAGAGTGAACTGGCACCTCATCTGTGTGCCCTGTTCAATCACAGCCTCACCTCAGGCACACTGCTACAGTCATCCCTCTCCACAAAGGAGGAGCGACTACAGACCATGGGAACTATCGCCCCATTAGCCAGAAGAGTCTGATATGCAAAGCTATGGAACGCATCATCATGGACCTAATAAACAAGGATATAGGGAATCTCCAAACTCTGGATCCCACACAGCTTAGTTTTGTCAAGGGTAGATCATGCCTGCTCAACCTGGTCGACTTCTTTCAGTCACCAGAGCTGTGGATAAAGGCAAGGTGGTTCATACAGCCTACCTTGATCTGGCCAAGGCCTTTGATAACATTCCCCACTCAGGAATCATAGAAAAACTCACTAAGCTAGGCATCAACCCCTATATCACTAGGTGGGTTGCAAACTGGCTCACAGACAGAACCCACAGTGTGAAAGTAGCTGACTCCAAGTCAGACTGTCGACCTGTCACAAGTGGAGTCCCCCACAGGGTTCGGTCCTGGGACCTCTCCTGTTTGGTATCTACTTCTCTGAAGTCTAGGCCAACATGAAGGGACTCTGGCTGACAAGTTCGCAGACGACTGCAAGTTGGGGGCCATTATTAACTCCCCAAGTGATGCTGACATACTACAGAAAGGCCTCACTGAGACCAACGACTGGTGTCAGAACCACGGCCTTAAACTCAATGCCAAAAAATGCGTTCTCCCCTTCGGGAAAAACCCGGTTCCCATGAATTACCACATTGATGGTAGTCCACTGAACACAGAAGGCGTGATAAGACATCTGGGAACCCAGGCTGACTGCAACCTCTCTCCTGACCACCACATTGCCACTATGGTCAGAAAGTCCTTCTATGTGGCACATCTTGTTACTAAGGGTTTTGCATCCAGGAAGAAAGAGGTCATTGTCTCCCTCTACTCGTCCCTCATTAAGCCAATCATCGAGTACAATGCCCCATTTGGCATGTACTTCACTAGATGCCTGCAACAACTGGAGAGGCCGCAAAAGTGCCTCACAGAGGATCCTAGGCCTTAAACACTTGTCCTATATCGAAATACTCAAAAAACTCCAACTATTCTCTTTCCCATATCGCCTACTTAGAGGTGATCTCTGCTTGACTTACAAAGCCATGTCTGACCCAGCTCTGTTAGAAATGTTACATCTAAAGAAATCCCAATCCCTCTGCACTACACGCTCCAGATATCTCAACCTCATTACCACAATCAACAGAACAAGCTGGAGAGACAGGTTCATAACCCAGAGACTGCCCATGCTATGGAACAGACTTCCCATACATATCAAACAGAGCACCTCACTGGCCCTCTTCAAGAGGGATGAGTGGATGAGAAATAGAAAATTCACCCCGGGGATCACTCCAGTGGCTCTACACGACAGAAGCACTGGGAAAGTACAGTTGTGTACACTTACCATAAATGTAGATGTTTGAGTGTATTCACTGTTGCAGTCATTACATTTGGGTAATCTGCTGGCAGGTTGTCCTCAGTCGGCCTGATTAACAAAGTCTTGGGTCCTGCGTCGGCTGCTGTCCCTTCTTCCATGACGTCAGGTTGTCAGGGGTATAAAACATGCAGCCGATACCAATACATCAGTTTTTCTTGCCCAAGATGTCAGGTGCCCCCCAAATGGGGAGCATATGAAATTAAAAACACAAAAATATACCTCCAACCAAAAGCAAATACACCAAAAAGGCTTTTAAGCATAGTAAAAGAAAGTAGAGGTATAGTAAGAGAAAAAACAGGGGGCTGGAGGGAGGGTAACCAGGACTGAAACAGTGAATACACTCAAACATCTACATTTATGGTAAGTGTCACAACTGTACTATGTTCTTCGTGTTTCACTGTTGCAGTCATTGCATTTGGGTAGATTCCCAAAGCTATGGTTGGGAGGATGGATTTATACAACATTAGGACTAGCTATAAGGCCCTGCAAGACAGCAGTGGCAAAGCCAGCTCTGGATTTAGAGAAAATTGGTAAATGATAATGCTTGGTGAAAGTATGTACAGAACTCCAGGTAGCAGCTTCTAGAACATCCCTGGTAGTAACACCTCTGAGAAAGGCTGCAGAAGTAGATGCAGCCCTGGTGGAATGAGATCTGATCCCCTGGGGGATAGGTTTTCCATGGTGCTTATAGCAGAAATGAATACAATGGTTTACCCATTTAGAAATGGTTTGTTTTGAAATAGCCTTCCCCTCTGCCCCAGCAGCAAATGCCACTAGCAATTGTTCAGATTTTCTTCGAAATTTAGTTCTGTCCAAGTAGAATCTAAGTTGTCTGTGCACGTCCAAGGAATGCAGAATCCATTACCCTTTGTTCTGTGGATTGGGATAGAAGGTTGGCAAATGAATGGACTGGTTAAGAGCCACACTGGAAACCACCTTGGGCATGAAGGATGGATTGGTCCTCAGAGATACCCTGTCCGCATGAAAGATGATGAAAGGCTCCACTGCTATAAGGGACAGTAATTCAGATATCCTTCAAGCTGAAGTGATTGCTAAAAGGAAGGCTGTTTTCCAAGAAAGAAATTTTAAGTCTGCAGTAGCAGCTGGCTCGAAAGGAGGTAAAGTGAGCTTCTCCAAAACAAAGTTAAGGTCCCAGGCAGAGGTAGGAGCTCTCCTGTGTGGTTCTCAAGTTCTTTGCCCACTGAGGTACTACTTGAGCAGGGGATGAGAAAAGAGGGGTGGTTCTGTGTTAGTGAGCTGAAATAGCGGAAGCGTGATTTTAATAGAAGAAAAAGACAGGCCCTTGTGAAGCATCTCAGTTAACTATTGCAAAATCTGAGGTAAACTGGGTGCTGCTGTGCTCATCCCTAAAGACTGGTTCCAGACACAGAATCTTTTCCATATGTCAGCAAAAGATGTTTTAGTACTAGGTCTTCTCACCTCCAAGATGACATCCATCACAGGTTTGCTGAGAGATGCTAAGGGTGAATTTAAGTTATTAGCCAAGCTTCAAGGTTCAATGTTGGAAGCTGAAGGTGCACAATTTGGTTCTCCTGCTAAGACAGCAAGGAAGGTGTCTGAGGCAGGTGCCATGGAAATATTTGTGACACACTGCACAGGAGTGGGTACCAGTGTTGGCGTGGCCAGTATGGAGCAATCAAAATTATTCTTGGTTTGTCCTGTTTGACTTTTAGCAGAACATAGGTGAGCAGGGGCAGAGGGGGAAAGGCATAGACTGATAGGTTTTTCCATCTGAAGGACAGAGCATCCACTTTCCAGGCTGTTTTGTGGGGAGTCCTTGTGCAAAATTTGTCCAACTGGTAGTTTTGGGAGAGGCAAATAGATCTATGTCTGGGCTCCCCCATTTGCTTGTCAACATGTTGAAAATCCGTGGTTCCAGTTTCCACTCGTGTGGGTCCATGAGATGTCTGCTTAGTCAGTCTGCCAGTGTATTCAGTTTTCCTGGCAGGAAATGAGCTTATAGTTGCACTTGGTAGCTCAAGGCGGTGTTCCACATTGCCATGGCTAGTCTGCAGAGGGGGTAGGAATGTGTACCCCCCTGCTTGTTTATGTACCACATAACCGTGGTGTTGTCCGTCTTTACCATTAGTTGTCCTGGAAGAATGTAGTCCTTGAAGGCTGTCAGAGCATTCTGTACAGCTAACATTTCGTTTTGATTGATATGTAGGTGCATTTGATTTGGGTTCCATTTGCCCTGAATGCACTTCCTTGCCAGGTGAGCCCCCCCATGCATAGTCTGATGAGTCTGTAGTTAGGGTTTGGGCGGCAGGGGGTAGTGTGAATGGCAGTCCCTTGTTTTGGTGGCAGGCCTCTGCCCACCATAGGAACTCCAGGTGTAGGCAAGGTATGATAGGAATCATTGTTTCCAGGCTGTGGCAATGTTGACTCCATAGATTTTTTAAGTACCATTGAAGTTTCCTCATATGCAGTTGTGCATATGGAATTAGAAGAATGCAGGAGTCCATGAACCCCAAGGCTTGCAGTATTTGTCTTGCAGATAGCAGGGTTTTTGTGGCCACTTGTTTGAAGTAAGTTACCAATTGAATTTGCTTTTCTGGCATGAGGAAAGCCATCTGGGCAGTTGTACTCAAGCTTGCACCCAGGAATGTAATCTGTTGAGAGGGTACCAGTTGTGATTTCTTTTCGTTTATGGTGTACCCCAGACAAGTTAGAACCCTTTTTACAAATGCCAGATGATTTAGAAGTATGGCCTGGTTTTCTGCCTGAATTAGACAATCGTCCAGGTATGGATATATTTTAATATTTCGTTGCCTGCAAAATGCAATTACTGGAGCCAGGCACTTTGTGAATACCCTGGGGGCAGTAGACAAGCCAAAGGGCAGTGCAGATAACTGATAATGCAAGTAGCCTGCTTTGAAGCGTAGGTATCTTCTGCAAGATTCCCTGATTGGGATATGCAGGTAAGCTTCTTTTAAATCTAGAGTTGCCAACCAGGCATCTTTGCCTAGCATAGGAAGTAAGTGTTGAAGAGTCAGCATCTTGAATTTTGGAATGTCCAGAAAGGTGTTTAGAGTAGACAGGCCCAGAACTGGACACTATGATTTGTCTTTGCTGGGTACCAGGAAAAGCCTGGAATAGAAACCTTGTCCCTTTTCCTCTTCTGGTACCGGATGAATAGCCCCCATGTTTAAGAGGGAAAATACTAGTTTTTGAGCCTCTGCCCAGTGATTTAGGGGCAGGTCTGGCCACCCGTTTGGTGTTGACAACGTGTGGAAATGAAATCTGTATTCCTGGGACACTATATTTAAAACCCATTTATCCTGGGTTATGAGTTCCTAGTTTTTTGCATGAAGAGCAATTTTTCCCCCCAAATGGGTGGCTAAAAGGTAAGTGCTTGGTAATTTTAAAGGAAAGTCATTGAGACTGTTTACTATAGGGGGGGTGTCTTGTTATTTCTAGATCTGGAAGTGGAGCCCCCCCCCCACAACTGCTTAGTTCTGAGAGTCCCCTGGGACTGAAACCTGGTGCTTTTGATGCGTCTGGGTTTGGCTTGAGAGGATCTGGAAGGAGCTGGAAAGGACCATTTCTTAGTAGCCCAGTGCCTACTAAATCTTGGAGGTTGCACTTGTAAAAAATCGTTTACAGTTTGCATAGATTTAGCTTTATCTTCCATCTTTTTTTTAGAACTTCTTCAGCCTTAGTGCCAAACAGGCGGTTCTGATTCAAAGGAGCATCCAACAATTTTGCTTTAACATGATCAGGCAGAGATTGCTCCTTAAGCCAAGCATGCCTTCTAAGCACAGACCAGTAACAGCAGCTCTGCAAGAGGCCTCTAAAGAATCAAAACCACATTGCAAAGTATGTTTTCCAACTTGTTCAGCAGAATGCAATAAATCCTGTAAATCTTTATTTTCCACACAGTCAGAAATCAACACCATTTTCTGTTTTAGCAGTCCAATAATATGCTGTTGATATTTTAACATATGAAATTGGCAGTTTAAAGCCCTGACTGCCAAGGTTGCAGAAGTATAAACCTTTTTACCCCATCTATCCAGCGCCCTGGAATCTCTATCAGAAGGGGTAGGATTTTTAGCAGTAAAAGCCTTAATGCCCTTGGGCCCCTGAGAAATGGTTTCTGGATTTTTTAAAAGGAACTTGTGGGACTCAGGAACCCTGTAGTATCTGTCAGGTTTACTAGGAGCCCGAGGCAGGGAATCAGGGGCCATTCTGGATTCCGAAAACACATCAACAATGTCTAGTACAGGAGGTATAACCAAAGGCCTATGCTGAGGTAGAATGCAGTCCTTAAGCCTCTTTTTGGATTCAGAAAATTCCTGGCTTTCTGAGTGGAAGTGCTCCCTTAAGGTATGTAAAGTTTCCCCAAAAGAAAAATCCTCAGGGGGGATGCAGAGGGAATGGAATCCTCTGCATCAAAATCCTCATAAGTAGGTATGGACAAATCCAGGTCATTAAAAGAAACAGAGTTCTGGTCAAAAGATTCATAGTCAAGCTCAGGCCTAGGTCTCTTAGAAGGGGGGGGTGGGGTTGACTAACCCTGATTAGAGTAATAAGATCTTCAGCCATTTTGATCATTTGTTTTTTAGGCATAGGGGCCTGAACATGTGGCCTGGTCATCGTTTTTTTAGACATAGATCAAGATTTAGGCCTTAGAATAGAAGGTGGAGTTGGTTTGATATGCAAGTCTGTAGGCCTGAATACACCCTCAGAAGCTGGTGGCTGCACAGCGGCTCTGGATCCATCCAAGGTAGAGACATCCGCGAGTTCCATAGGTGAAGCATCTCGCGGCATACCGGACTCAGAATGGGTCTCAGTAGAGGCCTGCGAGTCAGAAGTGGCGGGTATCAGGGGCTGCAAAAGCGCCTCACTGAGTACCGGTGAAATGGCAACTGGCTTAGGAGAAGCAGCAGCGGTGGTTTTGGACCTCGACGGCCTGTCTCTGTCTTTTTCTTTACATTTTTTCGGAATTCCGGTAGTCGGATGGCTAACTGACGTCATTTCTGGATAATTAAACCAAGAACCGAAATACTTAGACGACGGATAGTACGCTGATTAAATAAAGCACAAAACCGACAGCAAGGTATGTCATGGTCAGGGCCTAAGCAAGGAATACAGTACAAATGAAAATCTTTATGAGGTATTTGCTTTCCACAAGTAATGCAATTATTAACTTTTACTGACATCGGAAGGAGCAAGAAAAAGTTTCCCCAACGGGGTACTTAGCTTTATGTTGAAGACTTTGGCTCTGAAACTCGAAAACGAAAATTTCAGGAGTCGGCCGACCGCTTCAGGCACTGCACGGCAAGAAAGACTGATGTAATGGCGTCAGCTGTAAGTTTTATACCCCTGACGACCTGACGTCATGGAAGAAGGGACAGCAACCGACGCAGGACCCAAGACTTTGTTAATCAGGCCGAATGATGGCAACCTGCCAGCAGATTACCCAAATGTAATGACTGCAACAGTGAAACACAAAGAACATCTAAGGTCGGGTGGCACAACGCCAGGGTAATCCTATGGGCTAGGCTTGTAAAGGCTCCAGGGCCATTAGCCTAGTACATACCTATGAACCTATATATGGTTTCAAGTCCCAACCTATCCAATACTGACAATATTACCTTCTCCATTATTTTTCCACAACATGAAAGTAGACTTAAGGGTCTATATGACTGGGTTTGTCTTAATCCCCTTTCCCTTAAAGACAGGTTTGATAAGCGCATGTCTCCAATCCTTAGGACTCTCCCCATATTTATATGACCTAATAATGGGACAGTAAGTTCTTGCTGAAGTCTTCTCAGGTCATTGTTACTATTTCCATCTTCTCCCTGCGCTTTGTTTGGATCCAGTCTGTGAAGCTCTTTTTCAATATAATCTAATTTGATTCCAGTATCTGAGGTTACCTGGATGTCACCAGGACAACTTATCTCCCCTTCTTTGGAGCCAAACTGTTTTGCATAAGAATTTGTAAATATATCTATCTATTGTAAATTTTAGAATCTGCACACAGTTTATCAGTTTGTTTGTTTTTACTCCTTCCACATCTTATGTATCTATAAAAAGGTTTTATCTTATGCTAAATACCTTTATATAAATGTTATTCAAATTTTTCTTGATCTTGTCTCATATTATGCTTAATCTTTTAGCCCAGCTTGTTTATTTCAGTTTTCACGGTTGTAGTTTGACATAACTTCCTTACTTGTATATCGTCTCTCTTAGCTTAATCAGATATCTTGTTCTTATGGAAATATATCCCCCTGATGTTGTATGCCTAGATCCTGACGTTAAACTTTTATTTTTTGCACGAAAACAATTTTTTTTCAAAACTTTTCACATTCCATCTGCAGTTTTTCCACTAAACACCTCACTCCAGTTAGTTTTACATAGTGAGTGTTTTGCTTCCATATAATGTGTAATTCAACTTCTGTGAATTGGTTTAGATTTCAGATTGGCAGAATTATCTAGCAACAAATTAACCTTTATAACCCCGTGATCACTGCACATCAACGGTGGTAAAACTTGACTTAAATAGTAATTTCTTTAAGAACACAAGCTCTGTCTAGTATGTTCAGGCCCCTGGTAGTTTTTTTTTACAATCTGAAGCAATTGTTGTTCCTGAAAATAAATTGTGAATACTTTTGTTACTAACATTGTTGAATCATTATTATTCCAGTCGGTTTCTGGTAAATTAAAGTACCCAGCTAATATTACTCTTCCCTCCTGTGTTTCATGCAAGAAATGTATGAATTCCTCTAGGTCATCTGCACTTTGGTGGTCTATACACTCCAACAATTGTTATATGTTCCAGGGTTGTCTTTATTGTCACAGTTACACAGTCTATAGTATTGGTGTTTTCACTGAACATGTAATAATCACAGGTCTCATAATTATCTTTAATCTCTATCATAACACCTCCATCTGATTTTTTTGTTTGAATGTCTGTTACAGTAAAAACATTTATACCCTGACAGAACTGGATTCCAGTCATTGTTCTTTAACCATGTTTCTCAAACATCAGTCTTGTGGGAACGTAGAAAAGTTTCCAATAAAAACTTTATTATTAATGCTGCTAGCATTAACAACCAGAGATGCATCAAATGTTGCTATCTATGAACTGTTACATCTTGACCTGGCAAAAATCCCGCCTAGAGTCTGTCAAATATTGCAAAATATCTGCTGCAAAAATTCTCTTCCCTGACCTTGACAAATGCACACTATCCTGTCTGAACATGTGTTCCCAAAACTAGGCTTGGATGCTCTACACATTTCCATTTTTTAAAACAGGACATTTTTTCCATGTAGGTATTTACCCCAAAAATCTCTTCATTCAAGGTGATTGGACTATTCTTTCTATAGGTGAGTTGTGAAAAATGCGTCCTAACATCAGTACAAATTATACTACCTATGAGGGTTGTCAGTTCCCTACAGACAGTCAGAGATTCCTTGCAGATGAGATGATTTATACCAATATGATTCCAGGGCTAGTCTTACATCTTCTATTCTTGCTCCTGGCAAGCTTAACACTATTTGATGTTCATTATCTTCTCTGCAAATACAAGTATCAGTTCCTCTAATAACTGAATCTTCAATTACAAGACTATCTTTGCTGACCAGCTCTGAGGAATCTACAACTACTAACATAGTAATATTTCCTCTATCAATTGTTAGAACAGATCTTCATAACCATTAATCGTATTAATCCCACTGTTTTCACTGTGTATTAAATTCTCATCCAGCTGGCATTGTAAATCCACAGCTTGAGCCATATAGTCATCTGTCTTTCTCTTCTTTTTTCTTACAGGAATGTTCTTCAATCCTTCAGTTCAATTTTGATTTCTTCCTTTTCACCTGCCCCTTGCTTCTTTTTTCTTCCTTTTCACCTGCCCCTTGCTTCTTTTTTCTACCTTCTCTTTTGGAAAAATTATGCCCTTTTCTGTAGGCTGCAGTTTTTCTGATAACAAAAATTAACATTCCCTGTAACCTGTGTGTTACATAACAAAGCAGTGTCCTTTTTAGTATGTATTCCCTTTACTTTACAGACATTTATCAGTTTATTTTTCTTCCTTGTTATTTGTTGTGAACTTCTTCCTTTCTTTTTTTTTGTTTCCTTCTAAACAATCCAGATCCTCAGATTCCTGAATACTTGCATCCAGAATTCGGTTGCTCAAGCTTCTGTGCTAATATTTTTTGTCTTTGGAGAGCAGTTTTTCGTTGTTCTTTACTTTCTAAGTGCAATGTTATGTTCTTTTTTCTACGTCCAAGCTGTTGTGCTTCTATATGAACTAGTCTTCCCCATTTAATATGTAAAACCTTCACTCTTGCTTGCCATTCTAAATATGCCCCATTACTCTATGTCTACCACTGTCACTCCCTATTCTGAGTGGTAGCTTTAACATCTGTATTCATTTACCCAATTTGTAACTAGCTGATCCACATTAAATGACCAATGACTCAAGGGATGCCTTTAAAATATTTCAGCACCTCTAATCTATACCTCTCTGTTTAGCTAGTGATCTGAAAAATGCCAGTGTTTACTTCTTCAAACATTCTTTTGGGGGTACTCAATTCCATTAAAAATGAGAGTTTGTTTCACTATACAGGCATGTTCCTGTGACCACCACGGCTTATAAAAACTAGTTTAATGTCAACAAGCACTTTCATGTACAACTATGCTTTTTCAAGTCTTCAATGAAATGTAAAAACACATACTCATCTTATAGTCAAAGTTCATTAATCAGTCAATTAAAAAAAATCAATTAAAAACAAATTAAATCAATTATTCAATGTTCAACATTACACTCACTTAAAGGGGGCGAGCATCTAGCTCAGGTTTAATACATACATAATTATTTAATCCAGGATGCACCTGGGCTTTCAGCTTTAAAATCCACTTTAAACATGTTCTACTTGATTATAAAGATTACTCCCCCTCTTGTCACTGATAATTTGCAAAACTTTGAATCCAAATTTATGTATAGGAAATTCCATACTGTGTTTAGCTAGAGCATTTAATTTGTTTCTATCATCATACATATGCTGGTATATCCTGTCCCTCAGACGTTTGTGTTTTACCTGCATAAAAACACTTACATGCTTTGCACTCTGACAGATAAACTATATTAGTTGTTTTACAATTAGCAAAGAGCCTGGGTTGGAAAATAAAAGTTAAGACTGGATGTTTAAACTCTTGTTTTGTAGACATATGTTCACACATCCTACAATTTTTACAGGGATATGTCCCTACTTTATGTGTAGATATAACATTCTTTTGCCGATCTTTGCATAATAACTGCTTCAAGTTGCAATTATTTTTGTATGTAAAAGTGGGGACTTCCCCTATAACATTCACAGTTTCTTTATCACTTATCAATAAATGCCAGTTTTTTTTGATTATGTCACAAAACTTATTATTGTCACTGGCATATTTTATAACAAATCATTCTTTATTTCTCTTTGAGTCTGTATCTACCTTGGGAGCTGTTCCTGTGGGAGTGAGTACATCATTATTTTGTAGGGTCTTATTCATAATACCCTGCAAAATAGATTCTTTATAACCTCTTTCTGTAAATAACGGTTGCAAATATTTAACTTCCTTCTCCCTGTCAGTATTGACATTGCATATATTCTTAGCTATACCCAACTGTCCTTTAACTCATTACATCCGAGTGACGCCTCCAGGTGCATCTGCAGTTAACTCCTACTGCTCCTCTAGGCATCAAATATTATTGCTTGTTTTGCATTTGCATTAATAAAAAACCATGCCTGTACAAGGGTAGGTAGAATATTTTATCTTGCATACATGATACATGACACACAACATTATTGATATGATGTTTGATGTCATGTCATGATGGATTTGAATTGTAATAACTTAACTTTTTTTTTTTAAAGAAGCCATGCCCACTAGGAGGGTTAAGGTGCACACAAAAAGAGCTGTACTGGAGGGAATGAGTTAATAATGTTCGGAAAAACATGTCTGGGATGCACGCTACTATAGTCTAGAAGACTATTTTCCCAGCATGCCTTAAGAAACAACTTGGTATTAATGCTTCCTAGTCTGTCCCTATATATTGACATATCCAGGAAATCAATGGACTCAAGGGAATAAGATGTCATAGACCTCAAGAAATCCGTTGTAGACTCCAAATATTTAATGAAGTCAAATAATAGGGGTAACCCCACATCCCACAACATAAAAGTATCATCAACAAAATGCCTATATAATCTTATATGTGTACTAAAGGCACTGTTATGTAGATATTCCTTCTCCCAATGATAGACTACCAAATTCGCATATGAATTCGCATAGGGGGTGCCCATGGCAACCCCCCTTTTCTGTAGATAAATCCTGTCCTCATACATAATAATTGATATCAAATCCAATAATGTGCATACTAAAATGATTTCATTAGTACTGTTGTCCCCCATTTACCTCATCACAGGATACTGCGGTGGTGGTGGTGGTGCTGTGGTAGCGTTGTCGCCTCACAGTTGGACGTTGCTCATTCGATTCTCAGTTAGAGCGTCTTCTGTGGGGCGACATGCGTGAATGGGCCTTCCTTCGTTAAAGGTTGTGTGTTAGGCCCGGCAAGCCAGCATGTAAAAATCTACTGCCAATCATTAGCAGACTGGAGTTCCGCTGTGGCAACCCCTAACCGGGAAAAGCGGAAAGAGGAAGAGGATCTCTTACTGCCTCTATGCCATATGTATTAGGTATACAGGTAAACAAACTTTGTACATCTAGAGTAACCATATAACAGTTACCCAAGCCAGATCTTTCATTAAACTCCCTTAGCTCTTTCAAAAATTGTGATGCATCCTTCAAAATAGTGGGCATCTTTCTAATTGTCCCAACTTACTCTCTACATAAATTTAGAGAGGCTCCATAGCCTAACCACCTCCATCTACAATGGGTCTTAGGGGCGGTTTCTGTATGGACTTCTGTATCTTAGGTAACCCTTTGATATATGGTATCCTAGGAAATTCCACAGTACAAAAAGTATATAGTTTCTCATCAATCTGTCTGCACATCAGCAAATCATATACACTTTCTTTAATGCCTTTAACAATGATTAAATGTTGAACATGAGTTATTAACATAAGTGTGTGTCTCATTCAACATATCCTGCATGGACTTAATATTATCACGTTTGTTCACGATAACCACAGCCACTCCCTTATCTGCAAGTCTTATACTTAATTCTTGATTACTCTGCAAGGATCGTAAAGCACATTTCTCATTTAATATAAGATTATAAACGGAACATCTGCTATTCACATAATAACTATCACAGATTTTTCTCACAGGCTCTAATAAACATTTCCACATGACTAGGAATGACTAGAACTAAGGAACTTTTTTTATATAGTTTAGTACTTTCATATTTTTTATCTTTAAAATACAATTTTAAAGCTATATTCCGACCAAACAATTTCAAATCTGTTAGCAATTCACTTACTTCAGTGCGCACAGAGGGTATAAATGTTAAACCCTTATTCAACAAGGCTGTTTCAGTTTCACTCAGATGGTAATCAGGCAAAATAACTACAAGTTCATTCACTGCTTCTGCCTCCTGTTTAGGATTATTTTCTTCTCCGAAAACTTCCTTTTTCTCCTTCCTCAACTTATCAAGCATTGTTGTCTCTGTGTGTTCTGTTTTAGCGGTAACGGTAAAAAATTATCCAGGGTTAACAGAATGAGTTGTTTAGGTCTTGCTCCCTGCAAAACCTGGTTATTAGCTTGATTAGGCAAAGGAGGTACATTAATCTCAGAAACCACCTGAGATCTCATAGGTTGTGAAGAGCTGCTACTCTGACACACCTCCTGCATCTTAGCAACCAAAACCGGCAAAGCCACATTCAATGCATTAGATGCGTGAAAACCTGTATCTTCCATTTGGGGGTTTCTTTGTTCATCAGATCCAGTAGAATTAGAATCATAACGCAGCCATGTAAAAACATGCCCAGGGCTAAATTCAGTGAAATCTCTCTGAAGCTTACGCTGCTTAATCTGCCTCAGTCTGTTCTCATACAATGCAACATTCATGTACATGTTATTCAACGCACTAGTATAAATATCCCCTTCAAACTTCTCAGCAATATCGCAATACTGCTGTTGTATACTAGTGCTCAAAGTTTGCTCAATGGGATCAAAACAATCAATAATTAGCTGCATGTACTTCCTACTGAGTTCTAAATTTAGTTGCTGCCATTGCTTCAGTAGTTCAGGGTGGGTTTCCTCATATGTGGGCATACATAAAACTCTCATGCCCCTCAGAATTACATTAAAGTGAAGGCAGGCTTCCAGATGTTGTCTCTGCCAACTGAGATGTTTATATTTATAAATGTCATTCTCTAAATCTTTTACCTTCTGGGTGAACTGCTGATAACTATCAGTCTTACTCTGCACACGAGCCCCAGGATTCCCTTCAAAAGTCATGGACAAGAGTGGATTATCTCTTCTTGAGAAGATAATTCCCATTTCAATTGTGTTTCACTGACTCTTGGTACATAGTCTAACTCTATAGATGTGTTTTCAGCCATGTGGCTGAGCTGGTACAAAACAAGCCAACAAGCACAAAAACAAAATACCAGCAAAAGTCCAAAGATCATTCATATACTAACATATGGGTCTATTTTAAAACATCTAAAACCCATAACATCTATTTCATAACACTGAGACCAAAACATCTAAAACCCAAAATATCTAAAACCCATAACATCGAATTTCATAACATCTAACACTACAATTCACAAGAAAATAACATCCCCTCCGCATACACCACCACCAAACTACCAAACATTTTTTACTAAGTTTCTGCAGGGGGGCAAGCCACCCTGCACCCCCCACACCCCCTGTAAATTAAATATACCAACTCCCAGATTGCACTACAGTGGGGGAAAAGTTAATTTCCTAACCCCACTGTATCAAGCCTCCCTGCAGAAACGTAGTAAAAAGTGTTTGGTAGTTTGGTGTGGTTATATGTGGAGGGGATGTTATTTTCATGTGATTTGTACTGTTAGATGCTATGAAATTCAATGTTATGGGTTTTCGATGTTTTGCAGGGGACCCCTACACACACACACACACACACACACACACACACACACACACACACACACACACACTCGTACGTGTATGTATGTTTGTGTGCATTTTCCAGTCTTCCCCTAGTACTATCCGAGAACAGAAAGAATATTCTCTCTCAGATGGCATTATATGGCCTATGATTGCCAGTCCAAAAGCCTTCATACATGTTCCTGGATATCTCCCCTCTTTAATTATAGAAGTTTCCTAGGTCCACTTGTAATATCATCCTTAGCAGACACTATATTCCATAAAGAAAGTTTCAGTGAGAACCAATGAATCATTCCTTCCTTCAATGGCATCAGAGACTAATTTAAAATCAGTCAATGAATCTGCCAGTCCTTTTCCCCAAATTCTCAAACAAAGGTGAATACATTTTATATCTGTTGGACGTTCGACAAGTTAGGTTCCACCTTCATAGAACCACGCAATCAAAGTTTGATCAATTGTTTTTTGCTTTCTCAAGACCCAAATTAAGTTATCAGACTGCATTTTTTTTGTCAACAATTAAAAGGGCTTGTCCACTACAGTCTAAACCTAAAGCTCACCACACAAGGGCAATGGGTCAACAGTTCACACCTTTGTGTCTCATTACAAACAGGATGTACAGCCCAGATCACACCATACTTTTGGTTCCATCATTTTCATGAATGTCCTTCCTCGATTCCACCCAAGTATCTGTCCCATGTGTTGAATTGGACAAAAAATAGACAACATTGGATATAAAAGTTTTGTACTTACCATAACAATAGATCCATGTCTGATTTTCATCTGGTTCAACCTCACTCCCTTCCTACTGCCCCCTTCCAAACTGACACAAACGGGGGTCTGGTGACCGGGTAGTTCTGATACACCCTGTCTGCGAACAGTCCTAATAGACTGTCTTCCAATCCTACCTTTCTTCCATATGCTAGGTTTAGTCTTGAATGTAATTGCTATAGATGATTTTAAAGGAGCAAACTTGATCTGAGGTACTAAGGTGAAGTGCAAGGAATTATGGGTGGGAAAGGAGTCAGAAACCTGATCAGAGAAGCTTCATAATCTCTGCTGGGGTTCGATACGATTAGATCAAAAAACCCATGTGTTGAACCAGATGAAAATCAGACAACATGAATCTATCGTTAAGTATATAACTTTTGTTTTTACTCCATGAATTATGTACAGATACACATTTAATGCTTTCAGTTTGTCAATTATTCCCTATTGTGGAACAATGATGAATGTGTTAGCAAGACTAAGACAAGTGGCTATGTACTGTCAGCACTTCAAGCGCTGCTAATACCTCTTCAAAGAATATCATAAAATTCAAAAGACAAACACTCCTCGTAACTAACCCACCAGCCTTGGAGTCGTTCTGCATTCTAGACAAGCTTCATTATGACTCTCTACATGATTTTACATAGCTTTTTCTAAATTCTATATCTGGAACATCCAGGTATGCTATTTGGTATAATGAACTTTTTTTTTGTTTAATTTGACTTGTGGCAGAATTTATGTTTGGATATAAAATGTGTCCCCCTCATCTCTACAGCACTCTTGACATATGTTTTTACTTACTGTAAAGCTTTCAACACCCCCCCCCCCATCAACATTTTGGTGGCCAGACCAATATTCCAGTTAATAGGATGTGCAACTGAATTATATAAACCACCTCTGCTCCATCTACCCACTCACTACAGAGAGTGTATTCAGTCTCGCACTTGTATACCAAGCGCGGGTGTCTCCCCCCTAGTCAACACTTTGGTGGCCAGACCAGTATTCCAGGTAAAAGGACATGCATCTGAATTATATAAACCACCTCTGCTAAATCTACCCACTCCCTACAGAGAGTGTATTTGAGTCTTGCACGTGTATACTAACTGCAGGTGTCCCCCGCCAATCAACACTTTGATGGCTAGACCAGTATTCCATTTAAAAGGACATGCATCTGAATTATATAAACCACCTCTGCTAAAATCTACTCAGTCCCTACAGAGTGTGTATTGAGTGCATGTTCCTTAAGTTTTGCCCGGGATTTTGTCAAATATCATTGTGTTTTTTTCCACGGCGTGCATACTAGCAGTTCTAAAGCAGTATCCTCCCAGCTCTTCCACCCCCCCGTTAACCTTTTTTTCTTCCCTAGTCAATTGAACTCCTCTCAATATAATTGTTCATAATTATGCCACTAGATGGCAGCACACCCCCACTCAATTTCCAGCACTTTACTCCACAGCATTGTCTAATTATGCTCAGTCACTTATTTTCTCTGTGAATTTCTCTCCCATCTGTAGTTCCCTGGTCATGTCCTAATTGCAGTCATACAACTCAGCCCCTACTCTACACTTGATATTTCACTCACCTTGTGCTTCCTCGTAGCTTGCTTTCTTAACAGTAGCAGATGCCTTACTGATAGTTTTTTGTTGAGTTTGCATTTCTCCTCTCAACCATTCCTCCTTCCTTGCTCTATATATCATTAGCCATTGCCCTTCCTCCACTCTTACCTCACTGCCCCTCCCCCATTTCACCCACTTCCTTTCCTCAACTCTATAATTACTAGGTGATGCCTACGGCACCATTTTTAAATTACTGTCCCTCGAAGGTTTCTGGCGCAGACTGCTTGTGTGCTTGCAGGTAAGTGAAAGTTCTTGGACCTAGCCAGTTCTTTTGTACTCTTCCACATTGTTATGTTTGTAAATGCTGATACAAACTGATCTTGTTAGTCTCTGCTTCTAATCCCAGCTGTACTGGGATGTTTAATGTTATAGTTGTATGTTGCTTTTGTATGCCTGCAACGGTCAACCTCTGCGGCTAACAATGGCAGCGTGTTACTCACTCTGACTATTTGTCCAGTTGATGTTACATGCTCAAAGCATTCCCTACTGCTTCATATAATGCCCTTATGTTTATATGTTGCTAGTCAAATCGCTCGCAGGCAAGTACTGTAGTAGTCTGATTCATTAAGTAAATGTGTCCTCACTTTACCATTTGGAAACTACAAACGCTCACTCCATGAGACACGTGCTGTAGACTATGTTTTACCCGTTACCTGCAGTGATAATCCTCCTACAGAGACCTAATTGCTATTTGTTGACCCTACCATTCATCTGTACTTGTGGAAACATTAAGCTCCGAGCATGGCTTACTCCACTGAACAGTTTTTAACTAATCTGTAATTGGTGGACACTTACAGTGCACCTTTGGCTACCTACTGCCTTTCAACTGCAGTAAACGCTCATCGTGTGACCAGCTGCTCACTAATTCAATTAGGCTCAGTCCTACATTTTCCCCGGACTACTCTGTAGTATTTTAACTGCAGTAAACACTCATAGCGTGGCCAGCTGCTATTTTAAGTCATCTGGCACAGCTCTTCCCTAGAGCAGTCACATATGTGTCTGTAGTGTGCCACTCACCACTGGAATCTGCTCAAGTTGATAGTAATTAATTGCAATAATGCATTCAATGCCACAATATCCTTTTCTGCTCTGCACTTGCCCCTTTTTTGCAAAAATTGACGTAATGTAGTTGTTACAGATGTATTGAGTCATAGACGGAATGTCTCTGCTCATGGTAACAGCGTAGAATCTAGCTCACAAAAGTGATGCTGGTTGTAACACTCACTAAGAGCATGGTTTAGAGTATGATGCTAATCAGTTTAGTGACTAACTGTCTGAGTTGTTCCTGTGTCCTGCACATTCCATGTCTTTATAGTGTATTTAATGAATTATACCCGCATTATTTATTTCTGGGTAGACTGTGTATAACTGTTACTTATACTCATTTTTTATGCATTAACTTCTTGGAATGTTTAGTCATATTACCCTTTACACTGCTGACTCTGTTTTAAATAACACTAGCTTCTCGCTATACGATCCCACATTGCATGTGTTATTCTACTTCCCTTGCCAGTCCTATTCAGCTGCTCTTGCTCTAAACTGTTTTTGTGTTCTTTAATTCAAGTTTTCTTCTCATTTCAGCTTGCAACTGTATACTAACCGCGGGTGTTCCCCAATCAACACTTTGGTGGGCAGACCAGTATTCCAGTTAAAAGAAAGTGCATCTGAATTATATAAACCACCTCTGCTCCATCTACCCACTCCCTACAGAGAGTGTATTGAGTGCATGTTCCCTAAGTTTTACCTGGGATTTTGTCAAACATTAATGTGTTTTTTTCCACGGCGTACATACTAGCAGTTCTAAAGCAGTCTCCTTCTCCCCCCCCCCGCCCCCACCAGTAACCTCTTTTTCTTCCCTAGTCAACTGAACTCCTCTCAATATAATTGTTTATAGTGACGTCAGTAGATGGCAGCACATCCCCACTCTTAATTTCCAGCACTTTATTCCATACTATTGTCTAACTATGCTCAGTCACTTATTTTCTCTGGGAATTTCTCTCCCATCTGTAGTTCTGCTGCCATGTCCTAATTGCATTCTTTTACAACTCAGCCCCTACTCTACACTTGGCATTTCACTCACCTTGATAGCTTGGCTCTACCTAGAACTAAAAGAGTGAAATCCAAAACTTCCCCCTGGCTTTCTATAGAAACAATAACCCTCATGCATACCCATGATAAATCACGGAAACTCTACGAGAAATACAAAACACCTAGCTCCCTTACAGAATTCAAACAACTCCGTAACAGAGTTAAAAAAACAAATTGCTTCTGACTGCAAATCTTACTATACTAAGCTTCAAAACAATCACAAATCCAACCCCTAGAAATTCTGGAATAATATCTCTGCCCTCCTTAGTCCCGGCAGAAAAGACAATCCTTGCCCTGATCCTAGCTTCCCTGATCATATCATAGTCGCTAAATTTAACTCCTTCATAGACTCCATAGCTAAACTCACCACATCTTTCCACAAAAACTCGCTACCCCCATCCACTATTCTCACATTTAACTCACCTTCTTCAGCCTCCAGCACTACCCCTCCTTTCACCCTGAAACCCATTCCTGTCAATAGTATAAAAAAAAACTCCTCTAAAAACTAAAACCATGTTCTAGTGCCCCAGATAACTTATCTAACTTCCTCATGTTAGCCGCTGACGGTATAGCTCTACCTATCTGTATTATAATCATTCTATCCAAGAATCCTATGTACCCCCCTGCTCTGGAAAAATGCCTTCATCATTCCCTTGCACAAAGGGGGCAATAATATTGATATCTCCAATGTCCACTCAATAGCCATTCTCTCCCTTATCTCCAAAATTCTTGAAAAAATGTATCCACCAGCAGCTATTACCTTATATCTTAGACTGCCACCTGCTAATTCCAACTCAGCACGGTTTCAGACCCGGGCACAGTACCACCACAGCCTTTCTATCCTTTCTTAACATCAACCACACTTGCAACTCTGGAAATATTGTAGCCACCATTCTTCTAGATCTATCTAAGGCCTTCAATACCATTTCTCATAGTCTACTTTTGTCTAAACTCTCCCAACAATCTCTCCTCCTCTTCCATCAACTGCTTCTCCAGTTATCTTTCAAACAGGTAGCAAGCTGTCAAGTGGAATAACTGTACCTCTTCTTACCTTGACACTCTGACAGGTGCACCCCAAGGCTCTATCCTGGGACCTTTACTATTCAACATCTTCATTAACGACTTTCATCTCTGTATCCCAAACACTAAACTAGTTCAACACGCAGATGATTCTACAATCATCTGCTCTGCTGATTCTCTCCCCACACTCTTGCACGTAACTCAAATCTCCTTTAATAGCACAGAGACATGGATGCTTAATAATCACCTAGCTCTGAATGCATCTAAAACCAAAATTATATTTACCCCATCTATGAATACCAAAATAGATTAAAACTCCTTCTCCATAGTAAGCTAAAACATGACTCCTATTGAAATAGTTCCCTACACTAAGCTTCTGGGTGATCATATCAATGAACAACTAAAGTTTGACATTCACCTCCAAAACAACATCAAGAAAACTCACCAGAAGCTTGGAATGCTTTGTCATAATTGCTTCCTTTACCCCTTCATCCAAGCTTACCCTTTCAAACACCTACCTTCTTCCCTCCCTCATATATGAGGCCCCTCTCCTTACCAATCTACAAGCCACCCTTAAGGCTAAACTGGCATCATCCTGTTACAATAAAATCACCAAGTTTGTCACCAGTTCCAAATCCTCCTCCTACCATTGCATCGCCTTACAGTCCCAGAACTGGCTGGAACTCCTCAACTCTCTCTTTTGCATTCAGCTCTCTACTGCTCACAAGCTTATCTTTAAACAATCACAGTGCCTCTCCTTCTCCTCCATCCTTACTATGCATCTCCCTGAATGATCCCTTAGGTCTAATAATCAGAATCTCCTTGAAGTGTACAAACCCTTACGTACTCCTGGGCAACTTCTACTGTCATTTTCTCTAGCACGTAAATGGAATTCACTTCCTCCTGAAATTTGAACCACCCAGAACCTCTCCTCTTTTAAGACTTTACTCCATTCCCATCTTTCTTCTGCTTGGGAATGCTCCTGCTCTCACCCCTCCTAACCTCCTCCCAACTACCCTCTCTACCCCCACTTCCCCTACCTTTCTCTCCCATAACTCTATTTAATACAAGACATTTCTCCTCCTTTAATTCTCTCTGACTACTTTTACTCCCTTCTATGCCTTTCACATTGTAGGCATTTGGAATCCACCCAAAATTTGAATTCTCATCAACCCAGGTTTTTCAGAACCAATTATTTTGTTCTATAAAGTTACACTGATACTAGTAATGCTACATCAACTTGATTTTTGTTAATATTAATTGTATAATACTTTGAACTAACTTTTGACGATCCTGCTCATATAATTACTTTGTAATGTTTCTGTATTAATTGATTCTGATTTTTGCTGACTTTTGTTTTGTTTTATATGTCTGCACATGGAGCTTTTCTCCCCAGGCCTCCATTCAAAAAGGGCTCATCTTGGCCCAACGGACTCTCCCAGTTAAACTACAAATTAAATAAATAAATAAATAAATAAAAATTAAAAAAAAAATCTGCAGGACTCATCGCTATGTTCCCTGGCTTCCGCTGTCTACTGATATGTTACAGTCATAAATTTAGACCATGTTTTTTTTTTCAATTTTTAAAAAATGACATAGCTTCATATACAGTATCAGAAAACCATAATGTGCCTATTGTTATTTTCGTATAGTACACATTTGAATCATTTTCATTTAATCCAACGTTACATAAATTGCTCAATTTCTACCCTGCCTTAAATTTCACTCCTTCTCCTGAACATTATTCTGCATGTACTGTTCCCAAAAATTCCATTTATTTTTTGATAATTCATTCCTTCCCTTTTCTAAAGATTTTACCTCCAGTTCTTTTATCTCTAAAACATTCAGTACTTCAGTTGCTGCAGGTTTAGGTTTAATTACCATTTTCTATTAATTGCTTTTTTTTGCAGCCCATCTTAGTAACGCCTTATTATGTCTAGGCATTTCAGTTTATATTTCTTATACAATATTCAGTACTTCATTAGTAGTTGGTTTTGATTTTGACTTCCATTTTCCAGAAAATGCTTTTTTGGCAGCCATCATCATTAAAAACTCTGTGAGGCTTTACTAAGCCTGGCTAATTTAGATTCTGTATACTTTCTCAAAAAAATCACTTCCATAGTAATAACTGGGTCTATATTAGAACATCGAATATTTAACAGTTCGAATCACTAAAGTTCAACCTTTAGTGATCGAACTGTTAAAACACTGAATGTTCAGAAAAAAAGTAAAAACAACAACAAAAAGCAATTACAGTGTAGGCAGGGGGGCAAGCCCCCTTGCACCCCCAACACCTACCGCTACTGAAATATACCACCTCTGAGACCACACTACATTGAAGTAAACGGAAATCTCCCCTTACGGAGATTTCAGTTTACTTGTTCGATGTTCTGCAATTTCGCTATTCTCATGTCGACAATGTCAGATTCAACATTGTCTGCATTCAAGAATTTAATATAGACCCATAACAACCCATGTGATTACCCCAAATTTCTGAAAAAGTATCCTGTAAGGAAGTGTTAAAATCTCCCAGTTTGTTACATTCCAATAACATGCTCCCAACTTCTTTCCCATCACATCCACAGCATTTGCCATCTACCAGAGGAAAAATTATCTGAAGTCTACATGGGGTACAAAAATGCCTATGAACATATTTCCAAGAAAAAAATCCAAAACATTCTGGATGTATTGCATACTTGGGAGCTATACAGATATCCTCCCATTGTTTCTTTTTATAATGCCCTTCCATTCTCTTCATCCAATCTTTTCAAACTTAAACAGTTTGATTCTTATAGCTTTGCAATACCTTATATGTCCTACCAATTACCACCTTTTTAAACAGTAAGTTCTATTCTAAACTCAACTAAAAACTCTACTCGAGTTGGTCTTTCAATTAGCAACCTCCGTCCCCTGTCTCTATTATATAGTCCTGGTAGGGAAGGTGGTCTCTGACCTGCAGTCCAAAGTTTCACTTGCCCTCATCCCACACAATTACCTTTCCCTTTCTAGTTATTTGCTCCCAAAACCTCGGATCCTTTGCCAATTTTCTAGAGTACATTCCATTCCCCTCTTGTCTACTTTCTATATTCCTTCATCCCTATTTCTCCATATCCATGATGGCGAAGTTCTTACAAAATCACCTGATTTATGAATACAATATTCTGTATGGTTGCTTTTACTCTCCTTAAGGACCTGCATTCAAAATTAATGCTCATTCTCGAATCTCCACCACCTTTTCATCATCGTCATCATCCCTATCCCTTTCCACTTTGACTTCTAACCTTCTGCTTGTGTTATGTAAAGGAGCCTTAACTGAGCAGCTCTAAAATATCCATTTAAATCAGGTAATCCTAAACTACCTTGTTCTATGGGGAGAATCAACTTAACCCACTGAACTCTTGTCCATTCTCCTCCCATATAAATTCCTTAAACTCTTATTTAGGGTCCACAATTTCTCCTCTGGTTGATAAAAAAAATATATGCCCAACCTGTGAACAAAACTAAAGGGACTAAATATTTTCACTGCCTGAACTGTGCTATCCATATCCACAATAGAGATCTTTCAGCTTCTCAACTTTTCTTTCATTTTTTGTTTAGTCACTTCCCCCAATATCCTTACCTGCCATTAATAGAATCCTTTTTAATCCATATACCTGCATAGCTCATCTTATGTCCCTATAAATGATGGTACTGATGAACAAATACATGTGTTGGTGCGCAGTTCAAAGCTCACTGGGCTAACAACTATTAGGGCCCTTACAGACCTAGCTGTATAGCTCAGATGACGCAGATGTATGTTGCTGTGATTGTAGTGCACAGGGTCCTGGGTTCAAGACTTGGTAATGATGACTTTTGGGCCGATAGCCTAGTACCTACCTATGAACCTATAAACAGGACATGCTGGAGGGATAGATTCCTGTCCCAGAGACTTCCCATACTCTGGAACAAGTTACCCATCTATGTCAAGCAAAGTTCTTCATTAGCACTCTTCAAGAAAAATCTTGATGAGTGGATGGGAAAAAGGAAATACACCCCGGGGATCACTTCTGTGTCTCTGCTCAACAGTGGCCCAGGAAAATAACTTTCTTGGGTGGCGTAAGCCAGGGAACCTTGTTGGCTAGGCTTACGTAGACCCTTGGGCTGATAGCCTAGTACCTACCTATGAACCATACCCATTTGGATCCTGAATATCATGGGAGTCTATATGGGGGGCATGTTAGTAGGGAGGTACCTAAGGACTGGAGGGTTACTTTACTGCTATAGCCTTTGTTTTACCTTCATTTTTTTATCCTAAACAACTTGAAAATATTTTTCAAAATGTTACAGAACAATACAATAGAAGGGGGACAGGGCACCGAGTACTGGAATGACTTGGATGAAAAGGGTAGTACTGCTGTGTAAGTACATTTATCATAAAAGCAGATGTTCAATTGATCATCTCTGCAGTAGCCTTAGTTATATGGGTTATATCCTGCCATGGATATAACAGCAGGACAGCTTCCACAGCTTCAGTGTACCTTTTACAACCTCAAAGCTATCAGGCAGCTCAAGCTGAGCCGACAAAAAAAATGTGTGCCAAGCACTTCAGAGCTTTCCTGCTAAAAGACAGAGAGAAGCAAAGGTCTGAAAGGATAATGCAACGATGAACACAAAACAAACATACCCTGGCATAAACATGCCAAAAAACAAGGGGGAGGGAGCTTACTACATTTGGGAAATGGAAAGAGAAGAGTCCAGGAGACCCTAGGGAATGGTCCTTGCAAAGCCTTAGCTAGGTAAGGAATCAAGCTTATAGTGCTTTGAAAAAGTAAGTAAAGAGGACTAAGCTGAAGTTTCTAGAATACTTCTAGAATCCAACCATTTCCAAAATAACACAGAAGAAGGCAAGGCCATGTAGAGTGGGCCTTGACCCTGCTTGGAATAGATTTGTCATGGTCAGTATAACAAACGGTAATAGTCTTAGATCCATTTGGAAATGGTTTGCTTTGTCACGGGTTGTCCCTTCCTCTTACTTTTAAAAGAAATGAACAACTGATCCTAACATCTGAAAGATTTAGTCCTGTCAAGATAGTATCCGAGCTGTGAGTGGACATCCAAACCTTTCGTCATGATTTTGGGTTTAGGAAAGAAATTGGAGGATGATGGATAGTTTGGCTTAAATTAAACTCTAATATCACTTTAGGCATAAAGAAGGTGTAGTTCTCAGATAAACCCCGTCTCTGTGGAAAATGAGACAGGGTAAACTTACCATAACAGCTTGAAACTCAGATAAACTTCTTGCAGAGGTCAGAACAATCAGTAAAACTGTTTTCTTTGTTAAGAACCTCAAGTCAGCTAGGTTAGCTGGTTCAAATGTAGTAAGTGTTAGTTTCTCTAACACAAAATTAAGATCCCAAAAAGGGGTCAGAGGTTTTTTTGGAGGCCTCTTATGAAAAACCCCTTTCAAAAACATTCTGGCATGAGAATGCATCGAAAAGGAAAGATCCATTGGGAGAAATACTAAAATAGCTGATAAATGAACCTCAACAGAGTAAGAAAGGCACACAAACATTATAAAACCAGACAACAACTAGCCCTGAATGGGTGGTGGTGATGTGGTTGGCACCAACTAGAAAACTTTTTCCATTTGCTAACATATGACTAAGTAGCAGACTTTCTTGCCTCCAATAGTACTTGCTGAACGTCCTCAGTAAACAAGTTCCTTAAAGGAGTTAAGACCCTTCAGGAAGTCAATTGAAGTTGACTGGTGTCAGGGAGTATCAAACACCCCTGTTCCTGTGAAAGTAGATCCAGTCTGTGGGGATCCTTGTGATTATTGCCCCTGACTATTTCCAAAAGAAGGGAGAACCACAGTTGCGTGGGCCAGAAGGGCGTCACCACAATGATCTTCGGAAGTACCCTGGATATTAGGGGAAAAGGTGGAAAAGCACACAGGAACATTCATAGCCAAGGAAAAGAAAAGGTACCTAGCTTCTATACCTTCTTTCATGGAGTCTTAGAGCAGAATCTTGCCAGCTGATTCTTCAGAGAGTATACAAACCAGTCTATTTGGGGAACTCTCCACAGATGGATCAAATCTTGGAAGAACGCCCCTGCCACCTACTTTCTATTTCCGAGGGTCTGCCCTTGTCTTGTTCAGCTCGTCTGTCACACAACTTTGCTCTGATGGAATGCATGATGCCTGTAGAGTAAGATTGTGCTGTTTAGTTATATCCCAAGCTAACACGGCTAGTCTACAGAGGAGGCACAGTCTGGTTCCCCCTTTGTTGTTGATGTACATGACTGTGGTATTGTCTGTAACAAGTTGAAGAGGTCCAGGGGACCAAAGATGATTCAGAGAGATGACTGCCTTGATCAGGGCAAGCATCTGTTTTATATTTATGAGCTTGTGTCTATTTTTGATGTCTCTGCCTTGATCAGGGCAAGCATCTCTTTTATATTTGTGAACTTGTGTCGCTATTGGTGTCTTACACTCCTTGCACTTTTAACCCACCTGGAGTTGCTCCCTAATCAAATTCTAAGATGTCTGTGGCGACTGCTTTGAAACAAGGAGTGAGAAGGTAAGACCTGGATTTAGAGATATCTGTTGTTTCCAGCAAAAGATTTCTCTTGACAAACCCCAGCACTGGGATCTGAAAAGACAAGAGGTGTTGGTGATGGGACCAAAGAGACTTCAGATACCAATGTACCTTTATCTTTCACATGTTGAGTCTTGCCAGGGACATCATGAGAATCAGAATGCATAAGACAAAATCCTTTGGCATTCCTTCACAGTGACCAAAGAAAAAGAGCAGAAAACCCTAGAAATTGATCTAGACACAGACCTAGGTTTTTCCTGTGGAAGGAAAGCTTTGACCTGTGGTTGTCTAGTTGACATCCTAGGAAGGATTTGTTAAGAAAGATCCATGGGGAGAAATACTAGTTGACATCCTAGAAACACAACCCTGTGAGTCGAGAAAGACTTTTGAATGTAATCTTGGAATCCCAGCTTAAGAGAGCTCTCACCCAAGAGATAGATTCCTGATGCATTGAAAAATACTTTGCCATGATAAACAAGTCATCTAAATATGGAAATGTGGAAATCCTGTAGCCTGTAATGAGCTATAACTGGAGATGGACCCTTTGTCAACACTCTTGATGCAGTTGATAGTCCATAGGGTAAGACTAAGAACTGATAAGCTGATCCAGACATACAAAACCTTAAGAAATGCTTTATGAAAACAGAACTGCAGCAGATAGTAAAGACAACCACAAGGCATTCTATAGTTATGTAAAGAATCTCCACTGCAACACCCAGATTTGCTCTGAGCTACTGCACAATGGTACCTCCTATACAGAGCCAACAGATATTGCCAATATACTGGCCGACAGATTCAGTGCCAACTTTACCCCCCCAAAGGACCAATCACAATACCAGTAGATTGCCAGGCACCCAGTATTACTGCTTCACAGGTTAAAACAGTAAGAATACAGCTTCTATGGGACCTGACAATATCCCTAGCTGTGTTCTACATGAACTACAGAGTGAACTGGCACCTCACCTGAGTGCCCTGCTCAATCACAGCCTGACCTCAGGCTTTTGAGTCTACCAAATGGCACACTGCTACAGTCATCCCTCTCCACAAAGGAGGAGTGACTACAGACCCTGGGAACTATCGCCCCATTAGCCTGATGAGTCTGATGTACAAAACTATGGAACTCATCATCATGGACCTAACAAACAAGGATATAGGGAATCTCCAATCTCTGGATCCTACACAGTTTGGTTTTGTGAAGGGTAGATCATGCCTGCTCAACTTAGTCGACTTCTCTGAGTCAGTCACCAGACCTGTGCATGAAGGCAAGGTGGTTCATAGGTTCATACTAGGCTATCTGCCCTAGGGCATTTATAAGCCTAGCCAGAGTGTGTTTGGCTTTCGCCACCCATTTTAAATGAATTTTGCTATGCCCTTTTTCGAGGTTAGTATACTGTGCCTCTGTCTAACAGTGACACAGAAGTGATACCTGGGGTAAACCTACTATCTCCCATCCACTCATCAAGATTCCTCTTGAAGAGAGTCAATGAGGGACTCTGCCTAACCTGGACTGGGATTTTATTCCAGAGTGAAGGGAGCCTCTGGGTTATGAATCTGTCCCTCCAGCATGTCCTATTTATTTCAGTGCTGAGGTTCAAGTCTCTCGAGTGCGTAGCTCAATGGGATTTGGATTTTCTGAGGTGCAGCATGTCCATTAATTCCGTGTTGGACATGGCTTTATACGTTAGGCACAGATCGCCTGTGAGCAGGCGGTATGCCACTGAGTAGAGCTGGAGTTTCTTTAACCGGGCAGCATATAGCATCTGTTTGAGCCCTTTGATCCTCTTGGTGAGGTACTTTTGGGGTCTTTTCAGTTGCTGCAGGTGTCTGGTAAGGTACATCCCAAAAGGGGCATTGTACTCAATTATGGGCCTGATAAGGGATGAGTAAAGAGGCACGATGACCTCCACTGATCTAGATGTGAATCCCTTCATGATTAGGTGGGCTATATAAAATGTTTTTCTAACCACTTTGGCCACGTGGTTGTCAAATGAGAGATTGCTATCAACTAGGGTCCCCAGGTCCCTAATTACTTCTTCCGTACTTAATGGATTACCACCTATGTGGTAATTTGTGGGCACTTTGTTTTTGCCAAAGGGGATGACTATACACTTTTTGACATTTAGCTTGAGGACATGGCTCTGGCACCAGTTGTCTGTTTCTATGAGGCCCTTTTATAGGATGCTTGTGTCGGCTGGAGAGTCTATTATGGCGCCCAGTTTGCAGTCATCTGTGAACATAGTCAGCCACAGTCCTTCCGTGTTAGCCTGTACCACCGAGAAATATATACCGAACAAGAGAGGTCCCAGGACTGAGCCTTGTGGGATGCCACTTGTAACTGGTTTGGAGTCTGACATGGCTCCAGCAATTCTAACCATGTGAGTTCTGTCCTTGAGCCAGTTTGCAACCCATCTAGTGACATAGGGGTTTATATTTAAGCTGGTGAGCTCATCTATAATGCCCGAGTGGGGTATTGTATCGAAGGCTTTTGCAAGGTCCAGGTAGGCTGTGTGGACCACCTTCCTCTCGTCAATGGCCTTGGTGACTGTTTCAAAGAAATCAACCAGGTTTAAGAGGCAGGATCTGCCCTTAAAGCCGAACTGGGTAGGATCCAGTGTCTGTAGGTCCCCAATATCTTTATTTATGAGGTCCATGACGATCCTTTCCATAGCTTTGCAGACCAAGCTAGTCAGGCTTATGGGGCGATAGTGTCCAGGATCCATTGAAGCACCACCATTGTGGAGAGGGACCACTGTTGCAGTACGCCACTCTTTGGGTACATATCCTGTAGTAAGGCTGAGATTGAACAGTAGTTTTATGTTTGGGTTTAGTTCTTCTTGGAGTTCATGTAGGATGCAGCCGGGGACACCGTTTGGTCCCATTGATGCTGTGTTTTTTGCTTTGGAGAGGGCGGCTCTTACCTGAGCATCTGAGATGTCAGGGGGACAGCACTCTGCTGGGATAGATATTTGCCCTTTTGGTGGGGAAGGGGGGGGAGATGTTTGCGCTGAACCTGTCAGCTAGGATGTTGGCAATGTCTGTAGGTTCGGTGTATTTTTTGCCATTTTGGACTAATTCTGAGCATATCTGGGAATTCCCACCCAGGTTCCTAACATAACTAAAGAAAGCCTTGTGATTATCCTTAGTGTCCTGTGCAATTTTTCTCTCGAAGCTGGCCTTAGATGATTTTATGAGTGCCCGTAGTTTTTTGCCAATACTGATCAGAGATGCCTTCCCTTTTTGGGATTTTGCTCTATCATGTAGTAGCTTCCTCCTTCTATTGTATAGTTTATTTATGGCTGGGGTCCACCAGACAGGTCGCCTAACTTTGGAGGATTGGGTCTTGGTTTTATCTGGGATTGCATGATCCATGCATTCCTGAAGGTGTTCATAGAATGCATTTATAAAGGATTCTGCGGTCTGCGCCGTATTTTCCACAGGCCCGGGGGCTTTGAAGGATTCCACCTCAGTTTTGAGGAGTGTGAAATTTGCTTTAGAGAAGTTTTTCACTATGGTTTTCTGGGCAGGGGCTGGGGTCGGGATGTGAATATCTAGTGAGATTAGTTTATGGTCTGATCTTACCAGTGAGGGATACGCTTCTGGTCTGGAGCATAGAGTCCCCATGTTGGTGATGATTAGGTCCAGTATGTTTTCCCCTCTTGTGGGAGTGGCAACAAGTTGTTCCATAGCATTTGAGTTTATACATTCTAGGAACCTTTGGGCTAGGGTGTTGGAGCTAGAGTAATGCTCCCAGTCTATGTTAGGGTAGTTGAAGTCGCCCAATATAATGGTGTTTGGAGAGACCTTCATATTTTCCAGTGTTCTCAGGAAGGCCGAGTGGGGTTCCTGGGTTTGGGAGGGTGGTCTGTAGCAGGCTATAAACTGGAAGGCAGTTTTACCCACTGTTAGTTGCACATGGATAGTCTCTGATGCTTCGTGCTGTGCCACCAACCTGGAGGTGTGGGTATCTTTGACGAATATTGATACTCCCCCTCCTTTTGTGGTTCGGTCCAAGTTTTGGGGGCGAAAAACATGGTATGAGGTATAACCTGGTAGTGCTGGGGTGCTCTCGGGAGCCTTGAACCAGGTTTCTGTTACTGCACAGATATCGATGTTCTCCATGCTAAGGAGAGTTTTGAGTGCGTGCATCTTGAGGTTTAGACTTTTGGCGTTGAGTAGCATTACTCTTAGTTTCTTATCCCTTGTGATACCTATGGAGGTGGGTTTGTCTTTTGAGCCTTGCCTAAAAAAGGCACTATGGGGGTGGCAAGAGCCTTTGCCAATATCCAAAAGCCCAGGGGTGACAGGTGCAAGCCGTCCCTAGCGAAGCATCGTGGCTTGTCGAGCATATCATCCCAGGCAGACAGGCATTGGATCCCCTTTGAATAACACCAATACTTAAACCAATTGTTGAAATTGATCATCCTGTCCTTCATATTGTGGCATCATTCTCAGCCTATCTTGATCTGGCCAAGGGCTTTGATATCATTTCCCACTCAGGAATCATAGAAAAACTCATTCAGTTAGGCATCAACCCCCCTATATCATTAGGTGGGTTGCAAACTGGCTCACAGAACCCACAGTGTGATAAGTAGCTGACTCCAAGTCAGACTGCAGACCAGTCACGAGTTGAGTCCCACAGGTTTCGGTCCTGGGTCCTCTCCTATTTGGTATCTATTTCTCTGAAGTCCAGGCCAACACGATGGGACTCTGGCCAACAAAGTTCACAGAAGATTGCAAGTTGGGAGCTATTATTAACTCCCCAAGTGATGTTGACTTCCTACAGAAAGGCCTCACTGAGACCACTGACTCGTGTCAGTACCATGGCCTTAAGCTCAATGCCAAAAAATGTGTTGTCATCCCCTTTGGGAAAAATCCAGTTCCCTTGAATTGCCACATCAATGGTAGTCCACTGAACACAGAAGGCGTTATAAGAGATCTGCGGACACACATTGACAGCAACCTCTCTTTTGACCACCACATTGCCACTGTGGTCAGAAAGTCCTTCTATGTGGCACATCTCATTACTAAGGGTTTTGCTTCCAGGAAGAAAGAGGTAATTGCCAATCGAGTACAATGACCCATTTGGCATGTACCTCACTAGACACCTGCAACAACTGCAGAGGCCACAAAAGTTACTCACAAAGAGGATCCTAGGCCTTAAACACTTGTCCTATATGGACAGACTCAAAATACTCCAACTATTCTCTGTCTTATATCGCCTGCTTAGAGGTGATCTCTGCTTGATTTACAAAGCCATGTCTGACCCAGTTCTGTTAGAAATGCTACATCTAAAGAAATTCCAATCCCACCGCACCACATGCTCCAGAGACCTCAACCTCATTACCACAATCAACAGAACACGCTGGAGGGACAGGTTCTTAACCTAGAGACTGCCCATGCTCTGGAACAGACTTCCCATACATGTCAAGCAGAGCACCTCACTGGCCCTCTTCAAGAGAAATCTTGATGAGTGGATGTAAAATAGAAAATTCACCGCGGGGATCACTCCAGTGGCTATACTTGACAGAGGCATTGAGAACTAAAGGTGGGTGGCATGATGCCAAGGTAACTTATGGGCTAGGCTTGTAAAGGCTCCAGGGCCATTAGCCTAGAACACACCTATGAACCTATGTCTGGATGAACAGGAATGCAATAACGTTCGTATTTAAAAGATGCTTATGTACTCTCCATAATGACAGATCTGTGTTTGTTTCCATCTGGTTCAGCCTATGGGTTACTGGATCAGAATTAGATCTGATGACAGCCAATTCCTAAGACTTCAGCTCAGCAGGCTCCACCTTCTCTACCCATACCACTCTACACCACTAGAACTGCCTCAGATCTAGTTTGCCACCTCTCCACCATCTAAACACTCATTCCTACACTTGGAGGGAAATAGGCTAAAACGCCAAGAACCCAAAGAAAGCAGGTTCCCCTGTCAATCATCCCCAAAACAAATGACAAGCCCAAAAAGCTTAGGGTGGGTCGGTGTGAGTGTGTGTGTGTGTATGTATGTGTAAGGGGGGGGGGGAGAGTTGAACATCCATCTTTTGTTATGGTGAGTACGTAATTTTCGTATCTGTTGCCTTTTTTGTCTGGGTTCAACCTATGGGACAGAGCGCTAGCCACCATGGAAGGATACTGAGTAATCAGGTGGAATCAAATGACGTCTAGACTTAAAATGGATATCTAATTTGTAGTGTGGCATGAAAGTGTGATGACCTACCAAAGCTGCAGCTGCACAAATGTCATCCAAAACAGCTCTGGAGAAAGACTGCAGAAGTAGCCACAGCTCTGGTAGAATGACCTTTGGGTTTGTGACAAACATTTTCCCTTCAAACCATAGCCATAGGAAATACAATCAAAGCCATTTGGCCAAAGTAACTTCAGAAACAGAAGCATCCAACCAGGACTTAAAGGAGACAAGCAGTTGATTAGATTTTTGAAAGGGCCTTTTTCTTTCCAAATAGATCCTCAATTGTCTATGAATGTCAAGGCAATGTAGAAGACATTCTCCCCAGTTAGAAAATTCAGCAAAAGGACCGGCAAATGGATGCAATGATTCACATTATTTTCTGCTACCACTTTAGACAAAATAGAGGGATCCAGTCTGATGGATGCACTGTCTCTGCAAAAAATCAGACAAGAAGAAACTGCAGAAAGGGCTTGTAATTCTGACACATTTGGCAGAAGTAATGGCCACCAAAAATGTCTTCCATGATAACAATTTAAGATCAGCTATAGCAAAAGGTTTAAAGGGAGATGATGTCAGCACCTGAAGCATAAAAGGCAAGTCCCATGGCGGAACAGTCTCTCACACTGGAGGAGTTGGTAGGAAAGTCCCTTTAAGAAAGGCCTTAGACATCTTCAATGTAGCCAAAGATATATCTCCCGATATGGAAATTAGAAATACCTGCTAACTGTGTTTTAATTGTGGAGTAGCTAGACCCAGAGTTAAGTCTGCCAGAAAATCCAGGTAGACATCCAGGCAAGCTGAAAAGGGATCCAGTTCCTGAGAAATAGACCATAAGGAAAAGCACTTCCACTTACTAGCATACACCTTACGAGTAGAGGATTTCTGGGAGGATATAAGGCAACACAGTCCAAAAGCTAGGGATTCCTGGCCTTCAAGGGAACTGGAGAAACCAAGCTGTTAACTTCAGAGTTCAAAGGTTGGAGGTCCAAGCCCACTGGGTGAGAAACTGAACTCAAGGAGGTTACCTCAGTAGTGGCTAAAGGAAGGGAAACCATACCTGGCAAGGCAAAAAGGGGGCAATTAGGATTGCAGTCACTCTACAAAAAGCCACTTTTTGATGTAACACTAATCAGTGGGTTCATAGGGTAAGCAAAGACTCTGGGAGGGGGGATAAGCATACAGAAAAGCACCTCTGGGTGACTGTCCTGGAGGAGGAACTTAGGCAGAATAGCTGCTGCACTAGGTGTTGGATGGGAAGTGAACAGGTCATGACACGGAGTGCCCCAGTGTTGAAAAGTCTGAGCAGCAAACCTTAGATTCAGAGACCACTCATGATTTTCCAGTGATGTGCACTACAGTCAGAAACTGTTGAGGTAAAATTGCCCACTGCCAGACCCACATGACCTCCTGACAAAATATGAAAGACTGTGTTCCCCCATTTGTTCAGATACCAGACTTTGGACATATTGCTAGTCTGGATGGAAATCACACCCTTGGGAAGAACATTCTGAAAGGGTTGCAACTCGAGAAAGACCACTCATCACCAAGATATTGATGTGAAGGTTAGTCTCATTCGCACACTAGGTCCCCTGGACCATCCTCTCTTCCCCACCCCAAACGAGATGCATCAGAAATAACCTTAGCCTGGTGGAGGGGGACAAGCAGCATCCCAGTAGACACCTGAGGAGACTCCACCAGCTGATTTGCCCTACACAAACTCATGTCAGGAGAAACTGGGACATCCATCAGTGTGTCAGACATTACCACTGGACTGTTAGGGTCCACTGTATTGCCCTCATGATACCTGGCTAAAGAACAAAGCAGCTGCCATGTGACCCAAAAATCTGCAGACAAGATATGCTGGAGACTTTCTGGACACTAATAAACTTGTCAGACCACAGAGGTCCGATTTTCTGGACTGTGGAAGGTTGGTAATCTGCAAGACTAAGGCCAAATGGCATCCCACAAATTCTAAAGCCTGAAATGAGTGAAGACTGGATTTTTGGTAACTGCAAATCTGGAGTAAGCTGCCCCTGGCCCTAACTAAAGATACTCTTCTGGGGGGCTGTTAGGATCCAATCATCGAGGTGAAGAAACACCTAGAAACCCTGCAACCTCAGCCAAGCTGCTACCACTGCCATACACTTGAACACCCAGGGGGACAGTGGTGAGACTGAATGGCAGTGCTCTACACTGGCAAAGACTGCCCCCCCCACAGCTGGAAGCACAAAAATCTCCTAGGCTGTCTCACAATATTTATTTGATGATAGGTATCCTTGAGATTGATCAAGCACATCCAGCTGTTCTTCCACTTAGGTAAGATGGACTGCACTTTGACCATCCGGAACTTAATGTGCTTCACAAACTGATTCAACTTGCTCAAGTCCAAACTCAGCCTGACGTCCTTGTTATTCTTTGGAACCAAAAGGAACCTTGAGTAGACCCTGGATCCTCACTGGTCTGGTGGGAACTCTTAGAAGGTTCTACATGCTAGCAGATTCTAAATTTCAATGGTTGCTACTCATTTCTGATGGGGTGCAACATCTCGAAATTAAACAGCAGACTTGCAAAAATGGAATTGAGTGGCCTCCTGGATATGGCCCTTAACACCCATGCATCAGAGGTGATGGCCTTCTTAGTTTTCTGGTGTAGATCTGACTGACCTCTGACTGCCTCCTGAGTAGGGCATCCAGGCTTGCTTGAAGGGCCTCCTAAAGAAACTTCCCTGGAATCCCTGGTTTTGCGGGCCACCCCTGCTGCGAGGGAGATGTCCATTGTAGTTACCCCCCCCCCCCAACCTCTGGTAGAATCCTCAGAAGCAGCCTCTTGAAAAGACTACTGAGATTTACTGAAAAAGTCATTTTCCCCCTTCTGGTTCTGAGAAAAGACAGTTGAAGGGTGGCAAAACGAACTCCGATGGCAGACAGTATCTTTCCGTCCTGCTCACTCCTGGTCAAACTGTCTTTAACCTTCAACCCAAACAGTGATGAGCCATCAAAAGTGGCGCTAACCAATTACACCTTAAATCAGTCTGCAAAAAAATCACACAACCTCTTCCAGGCTTGACGATGCATAGCAATGTTGGTGCCAGCCTCCAGGAATGCACTATCAGCTGCACTGGAAAGCAGATGGATGGATACATTGGAGTAGACTGATGAGGGACAGCTGAGTCTCCCGAACCTTCTGAGCTTCTGGAGACTGCTGCTTCTTTACTGCTCTTGACACTACTGGCACTATGTCCCGCTGAAGCCTGGTTAAGTGAGGTAAATAAATTAATGCACTCAACACAAAAGTGGCTGAGGAGCAAGAGTGCTTTCCTAAGGGGTCCACTGCCAGAGACGGTATTTGACAGATGGGCAGTGGAGCTGCCACCACCACAATAGTATCCACAGTCGGATCCTTACACCAATGACATTGATCCTAGGGGGGTGCAAAAAATTTGTTGGGCTTCTTGAGACTGGCTCCCCCCTATCAGGTTCCTTCCATGCCCTCTGGGACACTAAATCATTAAGTGCAGGGGGAGGAGAACCATCCAGGACATGGATGGGCCCAGCTGAAAGGCCTCCAATCACAATGACTTCTCTGGAGATGGAAATTCAGCAGTCCAGCCCCTGTGCTAAGGAAGGAGCTCCAAAAGATTGACAAAGGAGTCATCTTCACAGGGGGACTTTGGAGATTTTTCTCCCTCCTTTGAGAGTGTGGAACTTCTCAGGCAGGTCCAGATGTTTCCTCTTACACTGCCTCTTCCGAGACTTCCTGCCCTACAGAAACAAAAGGGGTAATGAAAGAGGCTGGGGGCCCTACTGGGAAGGCAGTTTGGAGGCCAAGCAGCACAGGCTGTGCCACAGTCACCCAAGGAGCAGTCACAGGCACAGACAAGAGGGAGACACTGGTCCTGCTAAACTTCCCTTTCCTGATGGGAGAACATCCTCTCCATGATGAATGCAGAGCTGAAGGCAGGCCATCTGTCAGGAAGACACCAAGGATGCATCAGATTCTGTAGCCATTCCTCCCTGGCATGACACTGAGACTGGGACCAAACTATCAAAAACAGAAGCCCCAAGAGGGAGGGATGATCCTGAAATGGGAATCATCAAACCTGACCCACAGACTCCTGCCTAAACCTGTTGGACCTGGGGTTCCCCTAGCACCAGAACAGCAGGGGTCAAGTAAACTAAGACAGGGCCCAGAGTTGATACCAGCCAGACCATCTGCTTTGGTCCTAAAGAAGGCGACAGGCTCCGAAGACCTCAGACCCAAGGGCCCAGGGAGGAAGCTAAGTGACAGGAGCAGAAGCACTGGGGTGAGGGCCCAGTTCAGAAAGGGATACGGCCCAACTCCATCTGTGCCTGTAAAGAATACAGTGAAGAGCAAATGACTGAGCTGCTGTCTGGAACAGAGACATACGATTTGGGGCAGTTCTAGTAATGTAGGAGGTTATGAGTAATGGAGGCGAAGCTTGCTGAGCTGAAGTCTTAGGAGTCAGCTGGGATCAGATCAGAGTCTTCCGGTGGAGATCTGGGGGACCCCTCCCCCTCAACAAATTTGGTATCCTCCATGACAGATTCCTGGGAGGAACTTAGTTGTCTCCTCTTACATGTTCTCTTCTGAGGGACTTCCTCAGTGGGGTGCTCTGGAGAAGTACCAGAAGAGATGACAATGCCCTGGCAGACCGACTGGACACTTGTTTGGGCTGGATGTCCCAGTGGAGGAGACAGACGAGGCTCACAGAATAGAACTGGATGAAGTAAGGCAGTCTGACCTGAGGGGGACAGAGATGTCCATTCTCTAGACAACGAGAAAGCCCTCTCCACAATCTCAAAGGCAGAGTGTCTACAGGACACAGAAGTCAACAGCAAAAGGGCTAGAATTTCACTGTTGTCTCCTGCAACACCACCCGAGTAGGAAGTTAGACTGGAGCTGTCCACATCCGAAGCCCTGAGGAGGTGAGATAGCTCTGAAAGTTTGAGTCAACTCTAACACCCCACCTCCACCCCGACCTGACAATGACGCTTCGGCTCAGAGTCTTTCAACTCACAGAAACCATCGGAGTTGAAGAACAGACCTTCTTCAGATCTGATGAAGACGCCACCACAGATCTTGGATCAGAAGGCTCCGAAACAGCGGGTTAGATCGGAGAAGGAGGTACCAAAGGGGGGGGATTTGAACAAAGGACGGCTCAGGGATCCGGCGGTAGAGTCAGAGCCGGGAGAACCCCCATATGGATCTGCACTCTGAGAAACTTTCGCATCATCCTATCCACATTGGCTTCTAGAAGAAAAGAGATTATGTGGTGGATGGAGACCTGGAGTATCTACACAGAGATTCTTCCAAGAAAGGAGAAGGGAGCCATAATAATACTGGATCAGATAGGAGCGCAGGGGAAGCTGAATATTACTTAACCTTGTCAGAATTTTCAATAGGTGTTTGTGTCCCAGCAGCTGAATTAATAGAAGGAAGAAGGCATCCCAAGATTATCTTATTCTTCCAATTAGTTAAAGCTCTGGAGTTAAAACCACAGCAGATTTAACAATCTACATCCAAGTGAGCAGGGCCTAGGCTATACACACATTTTCTGTGAACATCTGTGTTGGGAAGTTATACCCCATAGGAAACACACTTTTCAAACCCAGTAGATTTATTAGCCATGTTGTACAATAAACCCAACCATATGAAGCTAGTGGAAAACAAACACTGGCACTAGAAAAAAGGAAGTTAGAAAGAAACTACCAACAAAAGTAGGCAGAAATACTCACACAAGTAGAGAAAGGGGGGAAAAAGTACTAAACAATGGTACTGTTAAGTAAGTACCACAAAACGGCAGCTAAAAAGAAATGGAAATTAGCTAAAAGATTATGGGTGGGAGGTATGAGAATTAGAATATACAATTAAAGAAATCTGAGACAAGAACTCATGAACTAGCTATAAAATACTACAAAATCTCGAGAGAAGGATATGCATCAGATGCTGAATGGCGACAAATGAGATCTGAGGGATATTAGGTTGGTGAAGCATTATGGGTAAAGGGAGGAGCTTGAGAATTTTTGGATCCAATGATCTGGTACAAATGGCCAAGTTGGATCAGAGTCTCAGATCTGAACCAATCAATTGAGGAATGCATGAAAAGAACATCAGATCTTGTCTTAGTCAGCTCAGCTCGAGCTGCCTGACAGTTTGGGCACATGGAAGGTGCCCTGGAGCTGGCAGGCCATTATATCTTGGTAAGATATAACCCATATAGCTAAGGCTTATGCAGCAGTAATCGATATGATGAACATCCAGTGTTACGGTAAGTGCACAACTTCTGTATCCGATTTCATCAGTTCATCTGATAAGTCATTTGGGACAGAACCCCAAGCTACCCAATATCTCAGGTGGAATCATGACAGGCTAACCATCCAAAATCAAAGCTCCAAATGCAACTCTTGATTTGGAAATGGTGTTCAACTTACAATGTCTGAAAAAGTTACGTAAAGTGGATTGTGTTGCTGCCACACATAATCAGTGGACATGCTCTTAAAGGCGTCAGTAGTGGGTTGCTATAGACCTAGTGGAATCTGCCTTGGGTTTCAAAGGCTAAGGTTTTTATCTGCTATAGTAAACAAAGGTAATACAAGCAGATGATGGCCATTTGCAAAGTGTCTACTTAGAAGCTTGTGTGTCCAGTCTGTTTTGGCAAAGGAGACAACATTCCGAATCTTTTCTGAAAGTGTTCTATGAAGTTAGAACCAGAGTTCTCTGTGAACGCCCAAGTTATACAACAGATATTCACCCTTGAAGCGATTTATACAGAAAACTGGAAGACTCATAGGCTGGTTAAGATTAGATTCTGAAGCCACCTTAGGGGTGATTGCTGTGTTGGTTCTTAAGGTGACACTAGTTTTGTAAAAGATTATGCATGGTGCTGTGGAAGACATTGCGTGCAACTCAAATTCTTATAGCTGAAGTGAAGGCCTCCAGAGTCTTCCATGAAATGGACTTTAGCTCAGCAGAGGAAGGTGGTTCAAAATGAGGTTTTGTCAGTGCTTCCAGAATTAAATTAATGTCCATGGCAGAGTCAGGTCTTTAAATGGTGGACAAATAAGGAATACCCCTCTGAGAAAGGCACTGCATAATTTGTGAGATGCTAGGGAAGTGTTCTAAAACCCTAAGTGGAAATCTGAAATAGAAGCTAACTGAAAGCTGAAGCCTTTTCCTGTATAAGGCAGGGAGTTGAACCTTGATCGTAGAGAGGTTGAAGCCTTTCTGTATATAAGGCAGGGAGAAACATTTCCACATTTGCAATGTAAGTTGAGCAACGATATAAGCCTCAACTGTTGACCCACATAGCAAAGAGCTTTTATATATCCGCAGATTGCTTCTGAGACAGGCAAAATGTGGATAACTCCTCTGAGAAGGCAGAATGCCTGACCAATAACTAAACTGGACAAATATATATTTTTATTTATTTTTTTATTTTAACATTTGATTACTGGGAAAGTCAGACTTGGAACAAAGCCAATTTTCAGCGGTGGCCTGGGGAGAAATGCTCCAGATGCATGTCTTTGTAATGTGGGAAGAAACTGTAGTGCCTGGAGAAAACCCACACAAACTCAGGGAGGAAATGCAGAAGGCACCCCAGCCTAGAATCGAACTGGAGAACCTCTTGCTGTGAGGTACCACTGCGTCGTTAAAATAAAATAAAATAATTGATTTGCAGGTGGAAACTCGTATACACCTGGTATCAGGGAAATGGGAGAAAGGCATAAGGAAAACTGGGGGATACTGGCAGACAAACATTCCTTGGGAAAAGTAGCTTCTGCACTTGTTGCCCTCTCCCCTCCAAAGTCAGGTGTCAGTAAGGCTGCCTCTAATGACTGAATTTCTTCAGCCACTAGGATAATGAGATCACTCCTGAGGTTTTAGGATGGATCTGCTGAGCCTGTCCCCTAGTTGACTGAGCTACCCCAGCATGAGTTGCGACTAGAAAGCAACCTGAATTTAACTCGCTGCTATACTCTCACAGCCTTCCTGCAGAGGGGGTAGCTTTTCTCCCCAAGTGGCAAGAGATCCCTGCAATACTAGGAGGACCAGTTTTCATTCTAAGAAGATGATGTGAAAAAGAGGCCTCTGACTGCTTAACACCTTAGAAAATCCTTTCATCAAAGAAACCCACCCCCACCTCATGGAGGGTGCGTCCATGCTCACTCTTATATCCATAGCTTGATTTGCTAGATCCCTTTGGAAGCAATTCATGTAGTTAAGACAATTTATCTTCCTCCTGGCTAAAGTGCAAGAGGCTTAGGTGCTCCTTCCCATCTTAATTGCCCTCGACTCCTTATTCAGAAGATGGACAGTTGTCAAACTCATCCACAAGTTCCTTTTAGTGGTTGCTGCAACATTCATCAAATCGACCAGAGGACTCTTTGGCCAAAATTGACTATCTTTAGGTGGGCACAAGATCTTCTACACTTTCCTGGAAATAGCCTCATTCATGTCAGGTTCCTTGCTATGCCTGACTGGTAATCAAATCCATTACAGTCCCACAGGAGGAACCAACCAAGAAATACAGGACACAGAGCTATATCCAAGAGGGTGGTTCTGATGACCAAGATCCCCTCTGATTCATCAGTTCAAGGACTTTAATGAAAGTGATGCTTTGAGGTGTGTGTGTGTGTGTGTGTGTGTGTGTGTGTGGGGGCACTCTCTCACATCCAAGTCAGAGTTAAATATGATAGACTCCTAAGGGGAGTAAATATGCTTTTTTTTACACAGATCTTCCTAGGGAGTGCCAACCATAATTAGAAGTTATGTACCTACCATAACGTTCCATGTTAGTTGTCTTCTCTCGCCTTCTTTCTTGCTGGATGGGGTTCGGAGCCGATCCTCGGCTCCGACTGCACTGCTTTAGCTCGAGAACTCCTTTTACCAGCTCGAGGCAACCCTATATCCCATGATGCAAGGCGGAACTACCTCAGATCTCGTTTGGCAGCTAACTGACCCTGCTAAAGACTATCCTAACATAATTAGGAACCATGGTTCCTAAAAGAAGTCCTCATAACAATGCTCCAGAGGAAGCAATCTAATAGGAACTCTCCAAGATCTGTCCAGGCCAGGGGAATGAGGGAAGAAAGAAGAGAAGACAACTAACATGGAGCGTTATGGTAGGTACATAACTTCTAAATGTTAAGTTGTCAATCTCTTCATTCTTGCTGGATGGGACCGTCCCTAGCACCTGTATCCCGGTGGCTCAATGGAACAGACTCTTGAGAACTGTGGAACCAAAACTGGCCCTATCTCTGGAGGCCAAATCCAACTTGTAATGAGACACAAAGGTATGAGGCGTGGCCCAAGTAGCTGCTGCACAAATAGTGTCAATGGGAAGTCTATCCTGAAAGGCTACAGAAGTGGATAGACTCCTGGTCGAATGTGCTTTTGGCTTAGAAGATAGTTGTTTGCCCTTAGAGAGTACACATAGGAAATGGTGGAAGTCAACCATCTAGATAAGGTCACTTTAGAAACTGGAAGACCTAACCTGTTTTCTGCATAGGAGACAAACAATTGGTCTGATTTTCTAATTTGTTTAGTCCTATGCAAGTAGTACCTGAGCTGACGATGAACATCCAAAAATGCAGCTTCTGTTCAGCTCTGTCAGAAAAGTTAGGAAAGAAAACTGGTAGATCAATAGATTGGTTAATATTGGTTTGAGATACAACCTTGGGAAGAAAGGAAGGGTTAGTTCTGAGCGAAACCCTATCCTTATGAAAAACCAGATAGGGTGAGCGAATACAGAGGGCCTGAATCTCAGAAACTCTTCTTGCAGAAGTAACAGCCAGTAAAAATATAGTTTTCCACGTCAATAACTTTAAAGAACACGTAGCAGACGGTTCGAAGGAGGTAGAATTAGGGATGCCAACATTAAGTTTAGATCCCATTGCGGAGGAGGATGTTTCACAGGCGGTTTTAGGAGAAAAACTCCTCTTAAAAAGGCTTTGCATAACCTATGAGACATGATGTTATTGTCATGCAAGCCAATATGATACTTGGAAATAGCAGCCAGTTGTACTTTGACTGTAGATGGCGAAGATCCCGAATGAAAAACCTCCCAGGAAATCCAAAACAGAATGTACAGGAGCGGTAAAAGGATCAATATTTCTGGCGTTTGCCCAAACGCCGCCACTTGCTAGCATAAACAGTTCTAGTGGACGACTTTAAAGAAGACACTAAAATGTCTCTGACTGAGTCAGAAATCATTGGTAGCCTGGCTAGGGAAGGAAGTGGAGCAACCAAGCAGTGAGGTTGAGAGAATGAATGGCCCGGTGCTGCTGACCCGACTGGTGGATCAAAGTATCCGGAACTGGGTCCAGATGCCAGGGCTGCACCAGAAGATGATGATGTAGAGACGGAAACCAAATTTGTCGAGGCCAATATGGAGCAATGAGGATCAATTTGGCTCTCAAAACGGTGGCTTTCTGAATGACTTGTGGAATCAATGGAAAGGAGGAAAAGCATAAAGAAGTCCCGAGGCCAATCCTGGGTTAGAGAGTCTCTCAAGGGTTGGCCTGGAAGAGGAAATAGTGTGAAGTAATCTGGGCACTTGCTGTTTTGAGGAAAAGATCGCAACAAGGGGTGCCCCACTTCAGAAAAATCTGATCCACTACAGATTGATTGAGAGACCACTCGTGAGGCATCAGAATAGATCTGCTTAGCCTGTCCGCCAATAGGTTGGACCTGCGTGCTATCAGAAACCGTTGAGAAGAGATCGCCCATTGCCAAAGTCTGAGAGCTTCTCGACATAAGGGGTAGGACCTGGTTCCGCCCTGTTTGTTGATGTACCAGACCACGGACATGTCGTCCGTCTGTACTGCAATAGTCCCTGTGGGAAGAAAGTCGTTGAGGGCTTGCAACGTTAAAAACACTGCTCTCATCTCCAGGACATTTATGTGCAGGTGGTATTCTATGGGTTGCCACGTCCCGTGGACCATCCTGCCCTGATAATGCCCCACCCGATCAGAGAGGCATCCGTGGTGACTGTGGCAACTGGAGGAGGGGAACAAAGGGTCGGCCCTGATGAAGAAGAGGGAAGATATCCACCAGTAGATGAGCCCTGCACGACTGTGTTACCAAGATTTCATGTCTCATGGGCAGATCGTGGTACCACTGCGTGAATAACATCCACTGCAGGAGGCGCCAGTGGAAGAAGAACAATGGCGCAGCCATTAGGCCTAGAACTTTCAAGACAAACTTGGCTTTGATCTTGTTGCTTTGTAACAGAAGCTGAACAAATTTCTGGATGTCCAGAATCCTTTGATCTGTTAGCCTGGCTAACATTTTGACGGTATTTAACTCTGCCTATAAAGGTGATAGATTGGCAAGGCAGCAGAGAGGATTTTTCAAATTTACCGAAATTCCTAGTCTCTTGCAAAGCTGTAGAGTGTAGTCTCTGGACCGAAGAAGCTGATGCTTGGAGGTGGCGGAGAGGAGCCAGTCATCCAAATAAGGAAACACCTGGAATCCTCGACGTCTCAGGTGAGCTGTGACCACTGCCATGCATTTGGTGAACACTCTGGGGGCTGAAGTGAGGCCAAAGGGCAGTGCTCTGAATTGGTAATGACTGGCTCCCAGCCGGAGAAACCTTCTGGAGCGTCTGTGAATCTTTATGTGATAGTACGCATCTTGAAGGTCTATAGAGCACATCCAGTTGTCCTTGCCCAGAAAAGGCAGAATGGATTGTAGCGTGACCATCTTGCCTTTTTGACAGACTTGTTTAGTCTGCTTAGGTCTAGTATTGGTCTCCAATCTCCCGTCCTTTTGGGGACCAAAAAGAATCTTGAGTAGAAGCCGGATCCTACTTGGTCTGCCGGCACTGTTTGGATGGCTCTTTTTTCCAGGAGTTTTGAAACTTCCTGTCTTGCCAAATCCCTTTGACCGGGTGAGATGTCTGGAAGGGATTGTAGAGGGAAACCTATTTTGTAACCCTCGGATATGATCGACTGTACCCACTTCTCTTGTGATAGGGATTGCCAGGCTACTGGGTACAGCAATTCTTCCCGACTGCCTCCAAGGGTGGACAGTCGGGCAACACCTCAGGGATGCTGAAAGGGCTTCTCAGGAAGAGACTCCCTGTTGCCCTGGTTCTGAGGACCCCCTGCCTCTAGGGCTATTATTGTTACCCCTCTGCCTCTGGGGTAAACTGACCACGTGTGTCCGGTGTAGCTCCTTGGGCTTGAACCACATCTTCCCTTCTGACCCTTGGGATATGGTCTAGAAGGAGTGGAAAACTGGACTCCAACGGCAGAAAGAGTTTTACCGTCCTGCTCACATCTGGTCAAAGTATCCTTCACCTGAGGTCGAACAAAGCCGAACCGTCAAAGGGGTGTTGGTGAAGGACGCCTTAAAGGGGTCATAAAATTACACAGCCGCATCCAGGCTTGGCGTCTAAGAGCAACACCTGTGCCTGCGGCCCTGCTCGCTCCATCAGCCGCATAAGATATGAGCATGGAGGAGTTAGATATGGAATTCAGGATAGCAAGCTGTGAGGCAATCTTTTCCTGAGCCCCAGCAGCAGAAGGATCCTGGACTACTTCTCCCAGTTCCTTGAGAATATCTCGTTGAAGCCTGGTGAAGTGACAAAGGTAATTCAGCGAGCATAGCAAAGGTCGCTGAAGAAAACATCCGCTTTCCATACCTGTCCATGGTCCTAGAATCCTTATTAGAAGGATGGACAGGTACTGAAGGATCCGCTAGTTCCTTCTTAGTGGCCGCTACCACCATAGCATCCACAGAGACACCTTTGGACAGGAACTGTTTATCCGAAGGGGCCATGATGAACTTGGATGGTCTCCTGGGGACAGGTTCCACAGAATCTGGAGCCACGCCTTCCGAGCCACTACCTGCATGAGTGGGTGAGACACCCAGGAGGTGGAGGTCGGGATCCAAAGCCTCCAGGTGTACAGACTCATCCTCGGAGGGGTCAATGGAGGCCAATTCCCCTCTGTTTGAGGAGCTCAAGGATGTCTGAAAATGAGACATCCTCAGAGGGGACCGTGGGAACCCTCCGACTCATCTAAGTCGGTATCAGATGTAGTAGACTCAGGGAGTCTGTGTGTTTCCTCTTACACGTCCTCTTCCTAGGGGTTCCCCTGCAGGGTCAGGAGAAACCTCGGAAGAGGAGGAAATTCCCAGTGGGGAAACCTGGGGCGATGGATCCCTGGGCCTGAGAGCAAGAGGCTGGCAAGAGGCATCTGCAGGCACTGATGAGGGAGGAGCTAGAGGGATAGACCGTTGACCAGGCTCAGAGGCCAGGACACTCCTCATCACCTCAAAGGCTCCTCTCCCCGGGAGACCTGAACACACCGCTCGAAGAAACAGGAATGGTCGGCTCCAAGGAGAGAAGGCTCGAGGCGATGTCGGCGCCGAGCTTACCAAAGCCGAAGCCCGAGAGGAGGCGGGTCGGACAAGGGTCCGATGCCACTAGCCCCTCGGAGCCGACAGTGGAAACCCGACGGATCCCTCCAAGGAAGGTCTCAAGGAAGAGATCGGAGCCGAGCGACTGAGCCGAAGGATGTATCGGCTCCGCATCGAAACAGTCGCTGTCCCAAGAAGCTCCGGCTCCGAACTCTGGTGTGGAGTCGGAGGAGGAATCTCAAGAATCGGGGCAATAGCCAAGTCTGTTGAGGCGGGCTATGGAGCATTTGGGTCAGTGCCTGAGACTTCAACAGCCTGCTTACCACCCTCTCCAAATCGTGGTCAGACAGCCTGGAAGATCTCGAAGATCGGCTCCGATGGCTCCGCTCCGACAAAGAGGAGACCCGGGCAGTGAATACTTAGTATCGAAGGGACCGGGATCTCTTAGGGTCGAAGCCATCGGGCCGAAGTCCCTTGAACCCCAGATGGAGCCGAGGATATCTCGGCTCCGATGCTGGATAAAGTGTCGGCTCCAGCCGAGCCGACAAGGCCACAGTAGTCAGGGTATCGGGCCGGTCGGCACCAACCCACTACTCTAACAGAAGAAGTATCGACTCCAGCGGAGCCGATATCGGCTCGACGGAGCCGGAGCCACCGGAGGAGGCTTGGACACTGTAGCCTGAACCTTGGTGGCTTAAGAGGTTTCCTGCCCCTGATTTAGGAGGAGAACCTTCAGGTTTAAGTAAACCTCGGAGGATTAATTTGTTCCTCCTTTCCTGCAGGACTCTCTGGCTAAAAGCATGACACAACGCACAGGAGTCCTGCAGGTGCAAAGGCCCCAGGCAATACACACAAGAAGTGTGACCGTCTGTCAGGGACATTTTCTGACAGCACTGGTCACACTTCTTGAAGCCTGAGACCTTGCCTTCTCTAGACATCCTAAAAGGATAGACACAAACAGTCCCCACAAACACACAACTTAATCCCTACACAGACACACAGGAAGGGAATAACTTGGGGAACTAGGCCTGACTAAAACTTTAAACTGAAAACTATTATAAAAGTTTAAAAGGAAGGGAATAGGGTGGGCTGTAACTAAGTACAGGCTAATCTAACACTAAAGGGAAAAAATAAACCCCTAACTGAACTTTTTCTTCTTTAACAAGAAAAAACTTACCTCAGCTGGCAAAGGAGACCTCTTTCACTAAGCGGCAAACGAGATCTGAGGTAGTTCCGCCTTGCATCATGGGATATAGGGTTGCCTCGAGCTGGTAAAAGGAGTTCTCCTAATGATATAGCTCTGCTATGTCACTGGAAGACACTATAGACTGAAGAGTTATCTTAGGGTGGAAACTACCAAGGGAAGTCCTACTTTTAGTCTTGGGGATAAGGCCATCATCTTCTCCATAGCTTCAGAATGGGATCTGGAAATACACCGCAATGAGACACCTCCCTTTGAAGAAGAATCCTCTCTGCTGAAGCAGAAGTGGGTGGCACCAACAAAGGGAGATCCAACACTGAGTCACATGGCCTTGAGGTAAAGTCCAATATAGATAGCTTGAATGGCAAGAATATACAGACTGAAAATGGTTTCAAACAAACTGTTGAAGATTGTGCCAAAATCTCAGCATCAATTGTCCACGTCTGGTATCCACTTGACACAGACGGGGCTGGAGTGGAGTGTGTCAGATGAGAAATAGCCAGTGCTAAGGTAGGGGCACATGCCAGCACCAAACTAACACTTGGATAGCTGGTTCTGTAACCGCCGGTATAGAAACTGGCACTGGGAAAGGAGCAAGAAGTGGAAACCCCATGGGTATGGGATGACACCCAATTCTACTCTCATCTTCAAAAAATGCCATTATTGGCCCCCAATCTGCTTCTGAACAAACATATCTTAAAATGAGATGGTGGTAGAAGGAGGTCTAGAGTCATAAAATGAACCAACTCCTGTTCAGAGGAATGTCTACTCCCTGACTTAATAGGGGATTTACCCCTAACAACGAAGGTCTCTAAAATGTGAGATTTGCATCTCGGAACCAAAGGAGAAGGTTCCTTTCTTGGTATCTTCAGAGAAGATGAGGGTCCTCGCTCTCTTCTGGCTTGCATTTTCTAGATTCCTTGTCTATTTCCTTTTAATTTTTTTTTTTTTTTTTTTAGATTATGCCTTCTCCAAAGAAGCAAGACTTTAATGATTAATTTGTTCTTCCTGACAGCCAAAGACCTGGGTCCAAAGGCTTTACATATAGGACAGCCTACCTTTAGATGTTCTGGTCCTAGACATAAGGATCAAATTGAGTCCATCGTACAGTGGGATTTTTTGTCCATAGCCGATATATATATATATATATTTTTTTTTTAAGTCTTCTCTATATCATCTAACTATAAAGTCAATTAACATTTTTTTTTATGTAGACACTTGGCTGAATGCCCAAGTGCCCAAGGAAACTAAGGCACAAAGTATATAAAGATAAGAAAAAATATACATCAAAATGTAGTTCTGAAACAAAAAGGAAGAGGTAAAATTTCAAGAAGACAAACTAAGTACTCGCATTTTAATAATAAAGATAGAAGCACTTAGCTGCAAGCTCAGATTGATCAATTCACAATGGTGGCAAATAAGACCTGAAGGGCAGATTCTCAGGGAATTATGGGAAAACTCTGAAGGCGCTTGAGGCACGGGAGCACTAGCTAAGGGTCGGATCTAGCATTGCCACCCATCTGATTTTTTGGACCATCCAGAAATCAAGATAGAACAGAAATCACTGTATAAACTCCAGTATTCTCTTTATCCAAAAGAACAGAATGACTGAGTTTGTAAAAATACAGCCTCAAATTAACAGAAGTTAATTGTGCAGAAGTATGAGACCACCTAAAAAAACAGGGAAGAGAAAAGGCATTCACCTTTTGCTGATGTACTCATTGACATAATATAGGTAGGAAAATAGGTGGGGCTATGGGTGGTACAAGAGGTGTGGCTTCTCTCCAGTTTTCTCCACAGAGAAAGGTGGCAACCATAGAGCTTGGATCAGATATGATAAGCAAATCATACCAAACTGATGGATCTGACATACTAATGAAAGAAGATAGTGTTTTTGGAGAATATAACAAACTGGCAGATTTTACAAACTCCCTCTACAGTAATCTATCAAAACTGTTTGAAGAAAAAGGTTATGTGCTCACCATAACGTTCCATCTGTATTGTTGATTTTTTCATCTCTCCACACAGGTGGGTTATGGAACCGATCCTCGGATCTGACTCAGCCGTTACTAAGCTTGCAGCAACCAAATAAGCTCTTGGACACTCCCCTTACCCACAATGCATCTCTCCCTGTACTCTCAAATCTTGTTTGCCATAACACACAGTGGCAATAAACTCAGTAATAAATAGTAAAGCATGACAGATGATTGAAGAGGCCAGTTTTGCCGAGACAATGATAAAAACACCTGTCCTGATTGTAAAAATTTCTCATTCAACTAGGGGTGGGGGCTGGAAAAAGGGAATGTGAGGAGAAATGAAAAAAATCGAAACTAGAGATGGAACGCTATGGCGAGTACCTAACTTCTTTATCTGATACTGTCAATTTTTTCATCTCATCCTCACAGATGGGACAGAGTCCTCAGCTTCCTATATCCTGGGTGTCTCAAGGGAGAACGAACCTCAGAACCAGAGAACCAAAGGAGGGCCCCTCCCCAGGAGACCAAGTCCAACTTATAGTGGAAGATAAAGGTATGACGGTTAGACCAGATAGCTGCTGCACAAATGTCATCCATGGAAGCGTTAGTTTGAAAAACAGCCGATGAGGCCATAGCCCTAGTGGAGTGAGCTTGAACAGGCTGTAATTATTTTGTTTGGTCTATGGAAATAGGTTCTATGGCATCTGGTCTTCTGCGCCCATTGAGAGATCAAATCTATGAGCTCATCGGTGGGTGGGATAATGCAGGAGGAAGATGGGCAAGAACCAAATGCTACCAAGTAAACAGGCTTCTCAGCATAAGGGTTATTGGACTGCCAGACATCTCTCTGTCTCAGCATTTCTAGAATCTCCCCAGGAGGGAAGTGTGAGGACCCTTCGGCTTCATCAAGGCTGGTGTCTTCAGTGGCAAACTCCACAGTGGAATCCAGATGTTTCCTCTTGCAAAGTCTCTTCCAAGGAACCTCCTCAGTAGAAGATTCTGGGGAGGTATCAGAAGAGACAGACTGACACAGTTGGGTATCGTGGAGCTTGAGGTCTTCTGTCCCAGTGGAGCATCATGGTTGGAGGAAGCACATAGGGCATCCAGACAGGACTGAGGATCCGAAGAGGGAGGTGCCCTTTTTGTTGTGGTAGCAGCTATCGCCCTCTCCAAGGCCCTGACTGCTCCTGGGTGAAAAAGGACTGTGGACCTGAGTAGAAATGCTTTCAAGTCGAAGCCTCATCCAGCCCAAAGACAGCTTGCCCTGGGTAGAAGCCGGACATGAGCACACCTGCACAGAGATCCCGAGATGCATGGATTGCTCTGATGACCTGGGAGTCTAATGCTTTTGTGGACCGCCAGAGTCACTTGTGCTCCAGGAGCTCCCCAATTCGGAGAAAGCAGAAGAACACAGAGCCAAGCCAGATGCGAAGATGCTCTCTGATATGGCCTAAAGGGCACATCGGATACAAGGGCTCCGAAACTTGCTCTGAAGTTGGAGAAGGATCCAAAGGGGGAGTAGCAGTCTCAAGAAGCCGTGGAGCTGAGTGGGACGGGGCAAAGGGTGACTTAGTTGTACCCTGCTCACAAAATCTTCTGCACCAAATGCTCCACGTCATACTCACTAAGGCTCCTAGTAGAACGAGGGCAGCCAGAGGGGCATCTCAGCCTGGATAAAAAGGGGGATGGTACTCAAAGGTACAGGGTCATAGCTTGGAAAGTACCTGGTCCGAGGGAAAGAGATCACCAGCTTAAAAGCACTCTTACTTGGATCAGATACCAATGGATCCGGCCCATCTTTATCAGATGACTCTGAAGCCCAAGATACTGAATCCTATCTAACAGAAGTCGGTGCCGATGGCCTTGAGTGGTCTTTATCATCAGGTTTAGAAATATTAGTCTTCGGCTCTGATGACTCCGATGGAGCGGAAGAAGGTCTTTTCCTTTCCTCATCACCACATCTGATAGACAGGGAAGAAGCAGGGCTGGAATGAGCAGACTTTGACTTGGAAGCCAGCTTAACTGGTGGAGCAGAAATGGCCTCTTCAAAAGATGGACGGATTCCCTTTCAAGATTAGCTTGTTTTTCCTTTCAACCAATTCACAGTGGTTGAAAGAATGACAAATGGAGCAATTCTCCTGCAGAAGAGGACCTAAGCAATACACATATAGGTCATGAGAATCATCGAGTAGGATTTTAAGCTTGCATTTGACTTACGTTTTTCAGACATGACTATAAGATAAGGAAGGAAACAAGACATAAGTTTTTCTTTTTTTGGAAGAAAAAGGTTAGTGGAAGGGGGAAAACTAATAGCAATAGTAGTTAAGACTACCTAAAAAGAAAACGTAAGGGAGAAACTATTAATAATGGTAGTTAAAACAACCAAAAATGGTAAAGAAGGGGGAAATAACCATGCTGACTACAAAAAAAAGAAGTTATGTTCTTACCATAACGTTCCATGTGGAGTGTTCATCTCGCCTTTGTTCTTACACATAGGGTGTCGGAGCCGATCCTCGGCTCTGAGTCGGCCGCTTAGCAAAGCTCTGCATCCAGAAGAAGCTAGAGACCAACCTATCTCCCACAATTCCCTCTGCCTTTACCTCAGATCTAGTTTGCAAAACACCAGATCCAGCACAATAAGGTAACATCCATATATACATATACACAAGGAGCGTAGCTCAAACTAGTAGCACAAGAAAGAGAGAGAGAGAGAGACCAGTAGCAGGAGATAAACAGACCAGACATCTAAACTGGACGTTCTTCCTGATCTGAGGGTGGGAGGGTGGGAATGTAAGAACAAAGGCGAGATGAACACTCCACATGGAACGTTATGGTAAGAACATAACTTCTTTACGTGAGAGTGTTCAATCTCGCCGTTTGTTCTTACACATGGGTAGCGTCCCTAGCTCCGTGACCCTGAGAGACTCACGGAAGAACGTTCCTGAGCACAGTGGAACCAAAGGTTGCTCTGTCCTTGGAAATTCTATCCACTTTATAATGAGTGATGAACGTATGTGGTTTAGACCAAGTGGTGGCCGCACAAATAGTGTCCAAAGGTAGGCGGGCCACATGAGCCAAAGATGTGGAAACTGATCTAGTAGAATGTCCTTTTGGTTTGGTGGGCAAACTTTGATTAGCAGCAGCATAAACAAAGGTAATACAATCAGATAGCCATTTGGAGAGAGTACGCTTCGTCACTGCCATGCCCTTTTTGTTATCCACAAAGGCTATAAAGAGCTGGTCTGCTTTTCTATGATCTTTCGTTCTATCTAGATAGAATCTGAGTTGTCTATGAACATCCAACTTGTGCAACATATATTCCAGCTTATTGGAATGATTTTTGAAAAATGTGGGAAGTTCGATGGATTGATTAATGTTGTTGGCTGAGCAAACCTTAGGGAGGAAAGAGGGGTTGGTGCGTAAAGATACCCTGTCCGGGTGAAAAATTAAATATGGCTGTTTAATGGAAAGAGCTTGAAGTCCCAACACTCGTCTGGCTGAAGTGATAGCTACTAGAAAGAGAGTTTTCCAGGACAAGAATTTTAAGGAACATGAAGAGGCTGGTTCAAAAGGTGGTAACATTAGCTGAGATAAGAGGAGGTTTAGATTCCACGGAGCTGTAGGAAACCTGACTGGTGGTCTAAGATGAAAGGATCCTTTCAAAAAGGCTTTACAAAGTCTATGAGCCATAATAGGAGCTCCATTCTCTCCTACATGAAAGTTAGAAATAGCAGCTAACTGAACCCTCAAGGTGGCAGTAGAAGCTCCCTGGTGAAACAGCATGGATAGGAACTCTAAAACTTTGTTTAGTGGGGCTATTAAGGGATCTAAATGTTGTGCAGTAGCCCAGTGAACAAAACGTTTCCACTTACTAGTGTAAATTTTTGTAGTGGAAGCCTTATGGGAGGCTACTAGAATGTTTTGAACCGCCGGAGAGAGAAGATCAGACCTGGCTAAGAAGGGAAGCGGAGCAGCCAAGCTTCTAACCCGAGGGACAGGAGTGACGGGTGGGGAGCTCTTGACGAATGAGTCAGTAGGTCCGGCACCGGGTCCAGGATCCAGGGCTCCTGTATTTGGTGTGCTTGAAGAAAGGGAAACAAAATTTGACGAGGCCAGAATGGGGCAATGAGAATTACAGTCCTTTCTAGATCCTTGGCTTTCTGGAGAAATCTCGTTATCAGAGGTATAGGGGGAAAAGCGTACAGGAGACCCGGGGGCCAATCGTGAATCAGAGCGTCCCTGGGGACATCCCCTGGAGGGGGTAACAGGGCAAAGTAGCTTCTGCATTTGGCATTCATTGGAGACGCAAACAGATCGCAGCAAGGCTGGCCCCACTTGCGGAAAATCATTTCCGCTATTGTCTGATTGAGGGACCACTCGTGAGGTAACAGGATGGCTCTGCTCAACCTGTCCGCTATAACGTTGGATAACCCCGGGATGTGCGTTGCTATCAGAAAGCGACCCGTGGACTCTGCCCATTGCCAAATTCTCATGGCCTCTCTGCATAACTGGTAAGACTTGATTCCCCCTTGTTTGTTTATGTACCAAACTACGGACATGTTGTCCGTTTGAACTGCAATGGTCCCTAGAGGTAGAAGGGAGGAAAAGTGTTGCAACGCTAGAAACACTGCCCTCATCTCCAGGACATTGATGTGCAGGTTGTACTCTAAATTGGTCCATTCGCCTTGGACTGTCTGCCCCTGAAAGATGCCCCCCACCCTATCAGGGACACGTCCGTGGTCACTGTTGCTGTTGGTGTGGGTAACACAAACGGTCGGCCGCCGATAAGATTGCAATTCTGTAACCACCAAGACAGGTGTGCTTTGCAGGTGTTTGTAATGTGAATTTCGTGTGTCAGCGGTAACTGTTGGAACGACCATTGTGCGAACAGCAGCCATTGGAGAACTCTCATGTGCAGTCTTCCGAAGGGAATTGCAATGAGGGAAGCTGACATGAGTCCCAAGACTTTCAGAACTAGTTTGGCTGGGGATTTCTTGGACAACAGAAGTAGAGATATGTGTTTTTGTAGGGAAGCTATTCTTGCGGGGGGGAGTCTTAGAAGCAAGGAACGGGTGTCCAGATCTGCCCCTATAAATGAAATATGCTGTGATGGCTGTAAGGCAGATTTTTCGAAATTTATCGAAATCCGTAACTGAACACAAAGGTTGAGTGTGTAGTCCCTGGCCTGTATCAGTCGACGCTCGGTGGTGGCGGTAAGGAGCCAGTCGTCCAGATACGGAAACACCCGGAATCCTAGGCGTCTCAAGTGGGACGCTACCACTGCCATGCATTTGGTGAAAACCCTGGGGGCTGAGGTTAGACAAAAGGGCAGGGCCTGAAACTGAAAGTGGCTGGCTCCCAGCAGGAAGCGCAGGTGGTCTCTGGATGCTCTGGCCATTTTGATGTGGTAGTATGCGTCCTTGAGATCTATTGAGCACATCCAGTCGTCCTTCTGTAAGAAGGGAAGGATCGATTGAAGCGTGACTTTTCTTTCTTCACAAAGGTATTGAGATTGCTTAGGTCTAGAATTGGCCTCCAGTCCCCTGTCTTTTTTGGAACTAAAAAGAACCTTGAGTAAGTTCCGAATCCTCTATGGTCTGCCGGGACTGGTTGGATGACTCTTTTTCTAGCAGCTTTGAAATTTCCATAGCTGCAGGTTCTCGCAGATGGGGCGGTACATCTGGGAAGCTTTTCTGTGGTAACGGGGGAAGAAGAAATGGAATTTTGTAACCTCTGGTAATAATGCTTTTTACCCATCCGTCTGAGGTAAGATTTTGCCAGGCCTGAGGGTATAAAGCTAAGCGACCCCCGACTGCCTCCAGAGCAGAACAGTCGGGCCTCCATTCAGGAGTGCTGGAAAGGCTTCCCAGGGGTAGTATCCTTGTCGCCTTGGTTCTGCGGACCCCCTCTGCCGCCAGGGCGACGTCTTCCACCTCTGCCCCCCCCTCTGCCTCTGGAGGGGGCATCACCCTGTGTGCTTGGGAAAGAACCCTGGGGTTTACAAAACCACATTTTCCCACCTCGTTGCCCTTTGGGGTACGGTCTGGATGGGGTGGAAAAACGGACTCCGACAGCAAACAGAGTCTTTCCCTCTTGCTCACACCAGGTAAGGGTCTCCTTTACTTTAGGGCCAAAGAGAGTGGCACCATCAAAGGGGGCATTAGTAAAGGAAGACTTGAAGGCTTCCGCAAAGGAGCATAGGCGCATCCAGGATTGTCTACGAAGAGCAATCGCTGAAGCCGCAGCCCTACTCGATCCTTCGGCTGCATACGAGATGAGCCTCATGGACGAGTTTACAATAGATGTAAGAGTATTGAGCTGTGCTGTAACCTTATCCGAGACAGCAGCATCTGTAGTACCCTGGAGGGTATCTCCCAACTCTCTGACTAGATCCCTCTGTAAACGTGTGAAATGTGTCAAATAGTTCAGCGATCGCATGGAAAAAGTCACTGAACTGAAAATGCGCTTCCCATATCTGTCCATGGTCCTAGAATCTCTGTTAGGCGGATGGACAGACGAAGAAGATTCGGACATCTCCTTTTTCGTGGCAGCTGCCACCACCCATAGCGTCCACTGGAACTCCCTTTGTGAGGTATGCCTTATCCTGAGGGGCCGTAAATAGAAGTTATGTCCTTACCATAACGTTCCATGTGGAGTGTTCATCTCGCCTTTGTTCTTACACATGGGTTCGGAGCCGATCCTCGGCTCCGTGTCGGCCGCTTGCAAGCTCTGCATCGAGAAGAAGCTCGAGACAACCTAATACCCACAATCCCCCTCTGCCTTTACCTCAGATCTAGTTTGCAAGCAAACCAGCAGTCAGAGAGAGCACACTCATGCCAAAAATTACATAAGCAAGAAATCATCTATATATATATATATATATATATATATATATATATATATATATATATACACACACATGTACATCATACATATACAACCACTGCAAATGCAGAAGCAGAATACTCCAGACCAGGCACCAAATTGAACATTCCTCCTGAGGGTGGGAGGGTGGGAATGTAAGAACAAAGGCGAGATGAACACTCCACATGGAACATTATGGTAAGGACATAACTTCTATATGTGAGAGTGTTCAATCTCGCCGTTTGTTCTTACACATGGGTAGCGTCCCTAGCTCCATGTTCCTGAGGAACTCACGGGAGAACGTTCTTGAGCACAGTAGAACCAAAGGTTGCCCTGTCCCTAGAAACCCTGTCCACTTTGTAATGAGAGATGAATGTATGTGGTTTAGCCCAAGTAGCAGCTGCACAAATCGTGTCTAATGGTAGGCGAGCTGCATGAGCCAGTGATGTAGACACTGATCTTGTAGAATGTCCTTTAGGTTTGACAGATAAAGTTTGATTTGAAGAATCATAAACGTATATAATACAATCAGTTAGCCATTTGGAAAGAGTTTGTTTAGTAACCGCTACACCTTTCCTGCTGTCAGCAATGGCTACAAAAAGTTGATCAGATTTCCTGTGATCCTTTGTTCTATCCAAATAAAACCTGAGTTGTCTATGGACATCCAATTTGTGTAACATATACTCTAACCTATTAGAGTGATTCTTGAAAAAGGTAGGTAATTCAATGGACTGATTAATGTTATTGATAGAGCAAACTTTGGGGAGAAAGGATGGATTAGTGGGAAGAGATACTCTGTCAGAGTGAAAGATCAAATAATGGTGTTTAATAGAAAGAGCCTGAAGCTCAGACACTCGCCTAGCGGATGTAATGGCTACCAAGAAGAGAGTCTTCCACGATAAATACTTCAATGGACAAGAGGAGGCTGGTTCAAAAGGGGGCAACATCAATTTGGATAATAAAAGGTTCAGATTCCAAGGTGATGTAGGAGTTCTAACTGGTGGTCTAATATGGAAAGATCCTTTTAAAAAGGCCTTACAAAGTCTGTGAGCCATAATAGGTGCCCCACATTCTTCCACATGAAAGTTGGAAATGGCAGCCAATTGGCAGGAGAAGCTCCTTGATGGAACAATTCTGTTAAAAACTCCAAGATCTTGTTTAACGGAGCTATGACAGGGTCCAAATGATGTAGTTGCCCAGAAGACAAAACGCTTCCATTTACTAGTGTAGGTCTTTGTAGTGGAAGCTTTATGAGAAGCCACTAGTATATTCTGAACTGCCGGTGTAAGAGAATCAGACCTGGCTAAAGGGAGCAGCCAAGCTGCTAGATGGAGTGATTCGAGTGAGGGGTGAGGAACCCCCTGACGAGTGAGTCAGTAGATCTGGCTCTGGGTCCAGTATCCAAGGTCCCCGAATGCGGTGTTGCAAAAGAAAGGGGAACCAAATTTGATGAGGCCAGAATGGGGCAATGAGGATTATCGTCCTTTGTAGGTTGTTGGCTTTCTGCAGAAACTTTGCAATCAGGGGAAAGGGAGGAAAAGCGTACAGGAGACCCGGGGGCCAATCGTGCACCAGCATGTCCCTGGGGACTTCCCCTGGAGGGGGTAATAGGGCAAAGTAGCTCCTGCATTTGGCGTTCATTGGAGATGCAAAAAGATCGCAGGAAGGCTGGCCCCACTTGCGAAAAATCTTCTTCGCAACTGACTGTTTTAGGGACCACTTGTGAGGCAACAGGATTGCTCTGCTCAGCCTGTCGGCTATGACGTTGGATGACCCCGGGATGTGCGTTGCAGAAAGCGACCCGTGGACTCCGCCCATTGCCAGATTCTCATGGCCTCTCTGCATAGCTGATAAGACCTGGTTCCCCCTTGCTTGTTTATGTACCAGACTACAGACATGTTGTCTGTCTGAACTGCAATAGTCCCTAGAGGAAGAAGGGGAGCAAAGTGTTGCAACGCTAGAAACACTGCCCTCAACTCTAGAACATTGATGTGCAGATTGTACTCTAAATTGGTCCATTCGCCTTGGACTGTCTGTCCCTGAAAGATGCCCCTACACCCTATCAGGGAAGCGTCCGTGGTCACCGTGGCTGTGTGGGTAGCACAAATGGTCTTCCGCTGGAAAGGTTGCAAGTCTGAAGCCACCAGGCTAGATGTGATTTGCATGTGTTTGTAATCAGAATTTCGTGTGTCAGAGGTAGCTGTTGGAACGACCATTGTGCAAACAGTAGCCATTGTAGAACTCTCATGTGCAGTCTTCCCAATGGTATCGCAATGAGAGAAGCTGCCATGAGACCCAAGACCTTCAGAACCAGTTTTGCTGGGGATTTTCTGGATGACAGAAGGAGAGATATTTGACTTTGTAGTGAGGCTATCCTTTCTGGAGGAGCCTTAGAATTAAATGATGTATCTAATTCGCTCCTATGAATAAGATATGCTGTGATGGCTGTAGTAAAGATTTTTGAAATTTACGGAAATTCGAGGTGAACACAAAGTTGTAGAGTGTAATCCCTGGCCTGTATCAGTTGGCCGGTGGTGGCAGAAAGGAGCCAGTCGTCCAGATACGGAAACACCTGGAATCCTAGGCGTCTCAGATGAGACGCTACCACTGCCATGCATTTGGTGAAAACCCTGGGGGCTGAGGTCAGACCAAAGGGCAGGGCTCGAAACTGATAGTGACTGGCTCCCAGCCGGCGCAAATGATCTCTGGATGCCCTGGCCATTTTGATGTGGTAGTATGCGTCCTTCAGATCTATTGAGCACATCCAGTCATCCTTCTGTAAGAATGGAAGGATCGATTGAAGCGTGACCATTCGGAACTTTTCTTTCTTGGAAGGTGTTGAGGTTGCTTAGGTCCAGGATCGGCCTCCGGTCCCCTGTCTTCTTTGGAACTAAAAAGAACCTTGAGTAAGTTCCGAATCCTATTTGGTCCGCTGGGACTGGTTGGATGACTCTTTTTTTCTAGCAGCTTTGAAATTTCTATAGCTGCTGGGTCTCACAGATGGGGCGGCACATCTGGGAGTCTTCTTTGGAATGGGAGTGGATAGAAAGGGTATTCTGTAACCTCTGGTAACCACGCTTTTTACCCAGTTGTCTGTAGTAAGATTTTGCCAGGCCTGAGGGTATAAAGCTAAGCGACCCCCGACTGCCTCTAGAGCAGGACAGTCGGGCCTCCTCTCAGGAGTGCTGGAAAGGTTTTCCAGGGGGTGTATCCCTGTCACCTTGGTTTTTGCGGACCCCCACTGCCGCCAGGGCGGCGTCTTCCACCTCTGCCCCCTCCTCTGCCTCTAGAGGGGGCATCACCCTGCGTGCCTGGGAAAGATCCTTGGGGTTTTCGAAACCACATTTTTCCACCGCGTTGCCCTTTGGGGTACGGTCTGGATGGGGTGGAAAAATGGACTCCGACAGCAGACAGAGTCTTTCCCTCCTGTTCACATCGGGTAAGGGTCTCCTTTACTTTGGGGCCAAAGAGAGTGGCACCATCAAATGGGGCGTTAGTAAAGGAAGACTTGAAGGCTGCCGCAAATGAACATAAGCGCATCCAGGATTGTCTGAAGAGCAATCGCTGAAGCTGCTGGCCTACTCGATCCTTCGGCTGCGTATGAGATCAGCCTCATGGATGAGTTAACAATGGATGTAAGGGTATTGAGATGTGCTGTAACTTTCTCTGAAACAGCAGCATCTGTAGTACCCTGGAGGGTATCTCCCAACTCTTTGATTAGATCCCTCTGTAGACGTGTAAAGTGGGTCAAATAGTTCAGGGATCGCATAGAAAAAGCAGCTGAACTAAAAATGCTTCCCATACCTGTCCATAGTCCTAGAATCTTTGTTAGGCGGATGGACAGATGAGGAAGATTCCGACATCTCCTTTTTCGTGGCTGCTGCCACCACCATAGCGTCCACTGGAACTCCCTTTGTGAGGTAAGCCTTGTTTTGGGGTGCAGTAATATATTTATTAGGCTTTCTAGGGACTGGTTCCACCGTGTCAGGTGTCTCCCACGCCCTTCGAGCAATCAGCTCCATTAACTCATCGAAGGCGGAGTGACCCAGGAGGAGGAAGGGCGAGCACCAAATGCCTTCAGCAAGACTGACTCATCCTCAGAAGGGGGAAGGGACTGCCAATCACCTCGCTGTTTTAGGATCTCCAAGATGTCAGCAAAAGAGACATCCTCTGAAGGTGACTTTGGGGACCCTTCTGACTCATCCAAGTCAGTGTCCGATGTCAATGATTCTTGTGGAGAATCTAAGTGTCTCCTCTTACACAATCTTTTCCTAGGGACTTTTTCGGGGGGAGCATCCGAAGAAGCCTCCGAGGAAGAGGGGGCACCCTCCAGGGGTGGCTGAGACACAGGTGCTCGACGCTTGGATGTGGCCGTTGGTGCAGAGGAGGATAACGGTCCTTTATGGGGAGGAGAGGCTGCTTCTACTGCTTCTACTGATGTGGTTGTCTGGGTAGACAACACCTTCCTCATGAGATCGAAGGCCCCCGGGTCCCGAGTCGAGGTATCTCCCGGTTCCGAAGAAATGGGGAGAATCCCCGAAACAGGCACCGAAGGCATCGACCCCGAGGACGGAACCGAGTCGATCCGAGCCGAGGCCCCGAGAGGGAGAGTCGGAACCGAAACATCGGCTCGACTCTAGGTCCCGGAACCAAGGATGGATCTTCGGCTCCGAGACTCCGGTACTGGATCCGACGGAGTCGAGGTGAACGGAGCCGACCGAGAAAAGGACGGTTCTGGCACCAAGGGCTCCACAATCAGTAGATCAGCCTCTTCCGGCTCCAAAGACTGGACAGGTCTTGGAGGAGGAACAGATGGAGATAATGGAAGGCCTTCAAGTCTCGACACCAATTGGGTGGAAACCGAGATGAGTTTGGATAAGGCCGTATACTCCATTAATTTCTGCACCACGCGGTCAACATCGGTGTCGGAGAGGGGCCTGGAAGAACGGGTCGAAGGAATCGAAGACGGAGCCGACCTCAACAGTGTCGGGGGAGGGAGCTCCGTCACTGGTTCCAAGACTCGAGGCTCGGACACTGACAACAGTTGAACACTCGGCCCCGAGGTCTGTGGAACCGGTGATCGAACCTTAACCGAAGAGCTCGGAGCCGATGACTTGGGCTCCGGCGTCTTGATTCCTTCGAGGATTTGGATGCCTGGTCTGAAGCATCCAGAGCCTCTTGAAAGAAGGTTTCAATAAACCCCTATCCATGAGTTTCCTGCCTATCTGTCATGACCCTCCCACTGAAAGAATGACAAATAGAGCAGTCTTCTTGCAGATGGAGAGGGCCAAGACAGTAGACGCAGGAACTATGATTGTCAGTAACTGACATTTTTTGCCCACATTGGCAACGCTTGAATCCAGATTTAGCCTTCTCAGACATCTTAAACTTAATGTGGAAAAAAGGTGAGAAGTCAAGTCTAGGTAGTAAGTCAAATCCGGTGAAATTGTCAAATCCAGTTAAAGAAAAAATGTCTATCCAGTAGTCAATTCAGAAAGGGGTGGTAGGCCCAGAGGGAAACTCTAATAAGTTTAAAATTAAACTTAAACGGAACCGAGAATTCCTCAACCGTACCACACACACACACTTAGTCTCTAAACAAACTTTATAGAATAAATTTATGTTGAAATAAGAAACAAATGTTAATCTTAGCTTTAGTTGTTCGAGCTCGACCCAGTGATGCGAACGCTGCAGCGGCAAACTAGATCTGAGGTAAAGGCAGAGGGGGATTGTGGGTATTAGGTTGTCTCGAGCTTCTTCTCGATGCAGAGCTTGCAAGCGGCCGACACGGAGCCGAGGATCGGCTCCGAACCCATGTGCAAGAACAAACGGCGAGATTGAACACTCTCACATTATATTTATTAGGCTTTCTGGGAACTGGCTCCACTGTGTCAGGTGTCTCCCACACCCTTAGAGCGATTAAATCCATTAACTCATCGAAGGGCGGAGTGACCCATGAGGAAGAAGGGCAAGCACTGAATGCCTTCAGCAAGACTGACTCATCCTCAGAAGGGGGTAGGGCTTGCCAATCACCTCTCTGTTTTAGGATCTCCAGGATGTCAGAGAAGGAGACCTCCTCCGAGGGTGATTTTGGGGACCCTTCTGACTCATCTAAGTCAATGTCTGATGTTAAGGACTCTTGTGGAGAATCCAAGTGCCTCCTCTTGCACAATCTTTTCCTCTGGACATCATCGGGGGGGGGGCATCCAATGAAGCCTCCGAGGAAGAGGGGGCTCCCTCTGGGAGCGGCTGAGACACTGGTGCTCGACGCTTTTGAGTAGCCGTAGGTGCAGAAGAGGACAACGGGCCTTTATGGGAGGGAGACGTTGCTTCTGCTGATGTAGTTGTCTGGGAAGACAAAACCTTCCTCATAAGGTCGAAGGCCCCCGGACCCCGAGCCGAGGAATCCTCCGGTTCCAAAGAACACGGAGGTATCTCCGACGCGGAAGCCAAGGGCACCGACCCTGAGGACGGAGCCGAGGTGATCCGTGCCGAGGCGCCGAGAGGGAGAGTCGGCACCGAAACATCGGTTCGACTCTCGGTCCCGGAACCAAGGATAGATCGTCGGCTCCGCGAGTCCGGTAGTGGTTCCGACGGAGTCGAGGTCAACGGTGCCGACCGAGAAAGACGGTTCTGGCACCAAGGGTTCCACTATCAGCAGATCAGCATCTCCCAGCTCCGAGGGCTGAGTAGGTCTCGGAGGAGGATCGGATGGAGACAAGGGAAGGCCTTAGAGTCTCGACACCAACTGAGAGGAGACAGCAATAAGTTTGGACAGGGCCGTGTTCTCCATCAGCTTCTGCACCACACAATCTACATCGGTGTCGGAGAGAGGTCTGGAAGACAGCGTCGAAGGAATCGAGGACGGTGCCGACCTCAAAAGAGCCGGAGGTGGAAGCTCTGTCACCGGTACCATGACCCGAGGTTCGGTAACAGACAGTAGTTCGATACTCGGTCCCGAAGTCTCTGGAACCGGTGAACGAACTTTAACAGAAGTAATTGGAGCCGATAACCTGGGCTCCGAAGTCCTTGACTCCTTCAAGGATTTAGAAGTCTGGTCTGACTTGTCTAAAGCCTCTTGGAAGGCAGGCTTTAAAAGACCTCTGTCCATAAGCTTCCTGCGCCTATCTGTCATGACCCTTCCACTAAAGGAATGACATATGGAGCAGTCCACCTGAAGATGGAGAGGGCCAAGACAGTAGACACAGTAGCTATGGTTGTCGGTGACAGACATCTTCTGTCCGCACTGACATCTTTTAAAGCCTGACTTAACCTTTTCTGACATAACAGAGTCGAAAAATTGTCACAATATACAGTGCAAAAGAACAATCACTACACTTAATCTTAGCCAAAGGCCGAGAAGCGATGATATTAAAGTGATTAGTAGTAATATTAGGTAATATCAAGTAAATTTAGCAGTCGAATCTGTGTATTAGCAAGTGGGGTAGGCCCTAGGTATCCTAACTAAATATAAATGGTTTAAAACACTAACAATTTAGTCGATGGGAACCAGAGACCATACACACACACACTAAAGTCTAACAATTCTAAGAATTTTTGAAGAAAATTCTATCAGAAAAAAAGCTTTATCTTATCTGAAGTTGGCTCAGAGCTCTTCAAATGATGTGATCAGTTGCAGCGGCAAACTAGATCTGAGGTAAAGGCAGAGGAAATTGTGGGAGATAGGTTGGTCTCGAGCTTCTTCTGGATGCAGAGCTTTGCTAAGCGGCCGACTCAGAGCCGAGTATCGGCTCCGACACCCCATGTGCAAGAACAAATGGCGAGATTGAACACTCTCACATCAACGGTTATAGATGGAGAGAGATAAGTAACCTAATAAAAAGTGGTTACCAAATGAAAAAAAAAGAAAAGTTCACTAATAAGGGGAGAGAGAGGTCAATGATAAGGCACTAAAAGTTGAGAAAGAGCAGAGAAAAAGGCAATACTTAAATACAACCTGACGGTCCAAGAGCTCCAAGGATAACCCTTTTGCAAAGCGGCAAACGAGATCCGAGACTACAGGGAGAGATGTATTGTGGGTAAGGGGAGTGTTCAAGAGCTTCTTTGGTTGCTACGAGCTTAGTAACAGCCAAGTCAGATCCAAGGACTGTATTCGTAATCCATCTGTAAGGACGAGATGAAAAAATTGACAATATCAGATCAAATGGTAGTAACTATGGAAATTGTTCTTTTGAGCTGGGATATAGGACATGAATTCTATACACAGCATAAGTTTTGGACATTGTAAAGGCGATAAAAGAATCTGAGTCGAGATCTTGAGAAAAAGGAAAGAACAAATTTCATATAAATGAATATGTGGGGACAATGCATGCAGAGTAATGCTGAGGGAGAGGAGTGAGGTTTAAGGAAATGCTGGAAGTGGGCAATTTACTTATTGTTGGAGGCCATTGAAATTTATTAGAAAAAATATGTATACTGAATAATGATAGGAACTGCTATTATGCTTTTTCCTTTTCTAGTCATGTTTCTGAACTCATTCTGCACTTTAAATTATGATGATTTAATAAATATGTTTAATAAAAAAATTCAACATTGGCAATAAAACATACAAGATTTCAAACAAATTCAGAAAACAGTCCACGCTGAACTCTACCTCACCTAAACTGTAACATACTCAAAAAGCTTATCACTATTCTGTACTGCACAGTCTTAAGACTGAAAGAGTGTCAAGATGTTACCACTGAACAGACCAATATTTCTACCATGCTTGTTATTTCAACAAAAGGAAAAAATTTTACCTATTTCATATATCCAAAGGGGAGTTTTTCTCTGAACATATGCAGAATCCACCATTCCACCAAAGATATACAACATACCCTAAAAGGAAAAATGACAAATCAGAAAGGATACACTATTTAAAGTAAATATATATGTTTAACTAACGAAATCACATAAAACATAGAAGGGCAGTCCACTGATGCACAAAAAGCACATGACCAGTGGCCTATTCTCTCAGAACAGGAGAGGGATTAGAGCAGAAGTACTGTGGGGTCCTGTAGCAAAAGCTTAGGTCTCCACTACATGTATCATTTGATAATGCCTGGAGAGTGACTGCAAGTGAGAGTAATCACATACAGAAGCATGCTTACATCTTTCCACTGATGTGAAACTTGAAGACCTAAGGGGCAAATAAGTGTATACAGCCAAGCTAGGAGCTCAACAAAGGACATCCAAATGAGGACCTACCCACACCATTACTTGACATTAATGGGAGGCAAGGAGTTATGGCATACTTAATGGGGCTACATGGATAGCCCAATTCGTGTGTCCTGCATCAGGAGCAGATTAAGAAGCACAAGGAATTTACAAATCGCTAAGTAGACTGGACAGCTGACAGACATACACAAGCCCCCAGTGAAAGCCAAAGAGTATTCTTTTCCAATCACATGGAGGGCCAGATAGAAAGCGTACATAAGGTAAAAAAACTACATAAAACTAACAGAGCCAAGTAAGGTTAAATATGGCCTCCATTTTGCTTTATTTCAGTGGCAAAAGTCCAAACAAAAAAAACGTTCCATCTGAGTAGTTAGACTTTAAATTTGTCATCAACCTGTGAACTGTTGGATCCGGACCGGATCTGAGAAGGCAGCTTCACCAGCATCTGATCCGAGCTCCAAGCTCCTCCCCTTACCCATAATACCCCATCTCCTTCCCTCCCTCAGATCGAGTTTGCTATACTCCTCATATGAACCCGATGCAATAACCTTCACTAACAAAGAAAAACAGAAAAGCCACAAAGGCACACTCTCCTGCCTGCCAATGCAGAAAACATAATGAGAGGGTCAGGGGGAAGGAGGGAGGGAGGGCTGATGACAAATGAAGTCTAACTACTCAGATGGAACGTTATGCTGAGTACATAACTTCTTTATCTGAAGTAGTTGACTTCATTTGATCATCAACCTGTGGGACAGTCCCCAGCTACCAAAACCTTGGGTGGCCATTTATGGAAGGATATTTCGGAGCACCACGGAGCCAAAGGATGCTCTCCCCCTGGAAGCCATGTCCAATTTATAATGAGAAATGAAGATGTGAGATGAGGACCAAGTAGCCGCCGAACAAATATCATCCAAAGACACTAGACCAAAAGTCAGCTGACGTAGCCATGGACCTGGTAAAATGGGCATTTGTCCTACTCGGAAGGGACACACCCTTTGTCTTTGTAAACCTGAAGGATGGAAAGGGAAATCCATCTAGCAATGGCTACCTTAAAAACCGGTTTACCCAGAAAGGGTGTAGCAAAAGACACAAATGATCAGACTTGCGATAGGCTTTAGTCCTGTGTAAGTAGAAACATAGCTGTCTATGCATGTCTAATAAATGCAATTTATATTAGCCCCTGTTCTGAAAATTTGGAAAGAAAATGGGTAAAGTGATTGATTGATATTTGTTTCCGAGACCACTTTAGGCAGAAAAGAAGAATTAATATGAAGGGAAACCCTTTCTTTATGAAAAATCATATATGGAGGTTTGATAGATAATGCCTGGAGTTCTGACACTCTCCTAGCCAAAGTAATAGCCACTAGAAAAGCTGCCTTCCAGGATAAAAATTTCAAATCCACAGAAGCAGAAGGCTGAAAGGGCAGAGCAACCAAAGCTTGCAAAACTAGGGTAAGGTCCCAAGGAGGGGTAGGATCATTAACCGGGGGCCTTAAAAGAAAGACACCTTTAATAAAGATTTTGCAAAGCCTGGAGGGAGCTAAAGAAGCTATGTTCTCACCTACATAGAAATTAGAAATGGCAGCCAGTTGACCTTTTACTGTAGACGAGCTGGAACCCTGCTGGAAAATGTATGCCAAGAACTCAAGGACTGCTGGAACATGAGCTGTGAAAGAGTCCAAATCCCTCTGAGATGCCCCGATAGAAAAACGCTTCCATTTGCTACGATATATTTTTCTGGTAGATGATTTATGAGCTGCCACCAGAATAGTCTTGACGGGGGAAGACAGACCGGGAGTCCTAGCAATCAAGGGAACTGGTGCATCCAAGCAGTGAGCTTCAGACTGCTCAGGTCTGGATGAGGGATCCTCGAGGAAGAACTGCTCAGCTACAGAAGGATTTAGAGACCATTTGTAAGGCAACAGGACAGTTCTGCTCTGTGTGTCCACCAGAATATTGGATCAACTTGGAATGTACGTTGCTACCAGAAAACAGTTGGTGGAGATCACCCATTCCCACACTCTCATGGCCTCGCGACAAAGAGGATAAGATCTGGTTCCCCCTGTTTGTTAATGTACCAAACCACTGACATGCTGTTCGTCTGAATTGCAATAGTTCCCAGAGGAAGGAAGGCATGAAGGGGCTGCAACACTAACAAGACCACCCTCATCTCTAGAACGTTGACATGCAATTTGGTCTCGATCAGGGACCAAATGCCTTGGACTGTCCTGCGCGAGCAATACCCCCCACCCTAGTTTGGAGGCGTCCACACCGTGGCTTGGGAGGGGCTGCTATAAAAGTTCAACCCTCAATTAGATCTCAGGAGTGCATCCACCAGAGGGACGGACTGCCTGCAAGTGTTGCTTATATGAATAGGATGCGTCAATGGTAGATCCAATAATGACCACTGAACCACTAATGTCCATTGTAGTACCCGCATATGCAGACGAGCACAGGGGAGAAAAGTAATGGTGGCTGCCATGGAACCTAGGGCTTGTAAAACCACCTCAGCTGGCGGAAGATGAGAATGAAAGATCACTGACACATGAAGTCGTAAGTTTCGAATTCTCTCTGGCGTTAGAAAGTCCTTGGTTTGTAACATACCTATTCTTGCTATGTAGTCTAAGACTTGAACCGGGTCTAAAGACTTGGATATGTTGATTGTAATCCCCAGCAAGTCTGACAGTTTCAGGAAATAGTCCCTAGCCTGACAAAGTAGATGCCTGGTGGGAGCGGCAAAGAGCAATCGTCCAGGTACGGGTAGACCTATATCCCCTGAAGCCTCAGGTGAGCCGCTACTAATGCCATGACCTTGAACACCCTGTGGGCTGTGGTGAGACTGAAGGGTAGGGCTCGGAATTGATAGTGATTGGCCCGTAGCCAAAAGCGGAAGAACCTCCTGGAGCATCTCTGCATCTTTATATGGTAGTACGCGTCCTGGAGATCTACTGAGCACATCCATTCTTTCTCTTGCAGGTAAGGCAGAATGGATTGTAGAGTGACCATCCAGAACTTCTCTTTGGCAACAGACAGGTGGAAAGGTCCAGAATTGGCCTTAAGTCCCCTGTCTTTTTTGGCACTAAAAAGAACCTGGAATAGATGCCTGATCTGGACTGATTTTGGGGGATGGGTTGGACGACTAGTTTTTTGAGCAGCTTTTCTATTTAGAGTGCTACCTCCGTTTGCGTGGGTGGAATGTCCGGGAGGTGTTTTGGGGGAAGGGAGGAACCACAAAGGGGATGATATAACCTCTGGATATTATTTGAAGCACCCAACGGTCTGATGACACTGACTCCCATGCTGTCAGGTGCATTGAAAGGCGACCTCTGACTGCCTCCAGAGCAGATTGGTCTGGATCCGACATCCCACAGGTTGCTCAAATGAAGTCAGCTACTTCAGATAAAAAAATTTATTGTAAAAGCTGTTCATCATCTTCAGGAATATCCCCTCCAAAACAGAACATCTTGGAGGCAAGTCCACATCATCAATATGCCAGTCTGTCACACAAGGTAAAGGGTATGGGCTGCTGAGGAGTATCATCATGTAGTTCAGCATTTGAATCCCTCATCTTCTCTGGCCTACTGTGTGATTATGTACAAGCTGCTTAATCAGAAGGTGCTCTCCTGTGACTATTGGAAACTGGTTTGTGCAAAGTGGGTTTATTCATTTAAAAAATAAAAATAAAATAACTGGAACACTGCTAGAGAAGATCACCCGCTACAAAGCGGACAAACAACATGCTCCATTTATACACAGCAAATAAACTTAAAACTCTAATGAAAAGAAGCCAGCATCAAAGACACTAGGCAGACAAATGAGAAAGCAGAGTACAAGGAAAGACATCCAGAAAGAACTGCAACCTGAGAAAATGACATGAGCAGTTACTGTGGGCTATGTCAAAGTGAAAGGCTTAAAGATATACTATTAATAGAAACGGCACATTTTACAAAAATTCATGTAGGGAGAGCCATTGATGAGATGGTTCAGTAAGTAATCATGGAGGGTACCATTTTGTGTGTCAGGATTAGAGTAGGTCTACTGTTTTGCTCTCAGCATTAAATTTTTTCCAGACGTTCTCATTTTGAGACAGACGGGTGCCCATGAGGCATGCTACGACATCACATATACACCATGTAAACTTACTATGCTCTTCAAACCACTAGTTTTGCCCAAGAAAGCACCTTTAAACAAATTAAGAAACAAGTTCTATACCACTACACACCTGTCTGACTTGCAGTGAACTCCAGCAAACAAGGCTGGATAGAGGGTTCACATACCCTCAGATGATACAGGCTGGCTGTTCATGATCCATCAAGGAGGCATTCTCTCTCTCACACACACACACAGACTAATTGATACAGTAAGAACTTATCTGTTGCCTCTAATACTGGGGATCCCTCTTTATGGTGGCTATGGATGGGATGAACCTCAAGCTGCAAGTCACCAGAATGGGAGGAGGCAGGGGAACATACCAGGATAAAGCTAAGATAAAGTCCTTTAAAAAGTTTGGTCAAGAAAGACAACTCCCAAAGCTGCTGTTTGAACTAAACGATATAGAGAAAAAAAGAGAACACAGGATACTGGCTTTGGCAACTGAGTATATCAAAGGAAATACAAAACATGCACTCGTAAAAAGGAGCATATTTTCAGTACAGTCAGGACCAACAAATATCCCCTCAGAGGCATTGAGAAAAATGCCTATCTAAAAGAACAGCAGATGGCACTTTAAGGCTTGCCCTTCCTTGGGCAGCAATACAACCACACACCGGTTCCACTAAGCAGCACAACAACCTGACATCAGAGAAGGATTTAACCTCACTACACTTTCCCAAAGAGTGAAGGCCCCCCTTATCAATCTCTTTCACTGCAAAGGAACTAGAACAAAGGGCAAGTTCAACAAACAAAATAAGAATACCTCTTCAAGAAAACAGGAAAAAAACAACCACCAGAAAGGAAAGAGTCCAACAGAAGTCCTGAATCTACAGGGGCTCACTAGAGAGGCACACTCACTAAGGAGGAAGTTTAGCACATGACTAAACTACAAAATCTGCAAACTAATAAGTCTAAAAGCAGACAGGAGAACCTCTCTAACCTAAACTTCAAGTGATCCACCCACAAAAGGGGGAGCTGCTCTTCCAAGGGGAAAGAAAAGCAACATTTCATTTGATCAGAGACGGACCTCAAGTCTTTCCTTTCTTCTAGGAACACAGGACTACCAAGGAACCCTCACAGGAGATGAGACCTGAGCAAACACATCTGAAACATGGAGTCCTAAAGCAGACTGCAGCAGCACAGGGTACCAACTCAGTCCCAAAGAAGAATTCAAGTGGAAGACTTCCCAGTAACTTGATGACCCTTCCCACAGGATCCAATAAGCAGGTGTGGTCAGTAAAAAATGCCCAGGGCTGGGACACAAGGTAAGGGGCATTTGTCAAGACATCTCAGGCCAAAACCAGGGAAGGTTCCCAGAAGTACTAAAGGAGAAGAAATTGATGCCACACTCGGTCACCAAGGTAAACTAGAAATGTGAGAAATTTGTGTCCTAGAACTTTTTGATGGGATGTGGAATCAGTAACAGAGCAAAATAATGGCAGAGGATCTCTCCAAGCCCAAAAAGAAAACAACCAACATACTGCTGACCAGTGGTGACAGCAAAACGGCTCTCTAGAGCGACTCACTTCCAAAAATTCAATCCAAACGTGGTGTGTTGCACTGTCACAGCATGAAGGGAAAAAGGAAATAGATCAAAAATAACTGCTAACATGTTCCCACAGAAATGAAAGCTAGTGGGTGTGTAAAGACCAAGACCAAGCAGGACCACAGGCAAAACTATTTCTTGTAGGGGAACACCTGTGCCTACTTGTCCAGAACAGAAACCACATTAAAGTCCAGGTACTAAATTAGAAAGGATGAGGGGGGCAGGCAACCTCCCCAATCTAAGGCCAGAAGGCCAGGAGCCCAACATTGTTCCAAGGAAGCCTAGGGGAGCTACCCCCACCAGCAAACATTTGTTAGCAACAGGAAGGCTGAAAAAGGGAGGAGCCAGCAGGGTTTCAACAGTATGACCACTGATCTGGGATTCCAATTAGGGATTCTCACCAAGAAAAGTCTAAAACAGGGAATGGACGGATGCTTCAGACTCAAAGGCCATAGGAAAAACCAAGAATGCCGAAGTATCACAGCACCTTAAAGAATGACACATTCCTGAAGAGATGCAGCAGTGACACAAACATGTACAAAGCTTGTCCCCATATCCAAGCTGTCAAGCCCAAGCATTATGGACTCCCTGCAACGCAAATTGCAACTGCCAAGAGGAGAGCATGATTAAAGTTTAAAGAAGCAATCACTGATCAAGAGAAAGGTGGGACACTACAATGTAATGCAGCAACTCCATCAGAATGAACCTGGGCAGGAGTTCCTTCATGAGCATTCACACCCCAGGAAATCTAAGGGGATGCTGAAGGTGATTTAATTGCTATTACTTTCGATGGCTTGTACATTACATGTTTATTAACTTGTACAGTGTATTAACAGCAATGCTTTAGTATTTCCTTTTATTGTAGACTTATTTTACTTTGTGCATTTATATCAAAACAACAACTTATTTTATAAATTACTATTATATTTTTACTAGACTACTTGTTTTTCACTGCTTATTTTGTAAAGAGCTTATGGCTTAAGCTCTACAACAAAAAATTAAATTAAGGAAGGGAAAACCAGCCACCTACAACCCTACAAGGGGATATACAAGTCCCTATCTTTGAGGCTTTGGCAGATATCCAGAGAGATTCTGAAGATTGATGGACCTCAAAAGTAACCTTCTATCCACGAAAGGGAATCACAGTATAAAACCCCTAAGAATAAAAGCATCCCAACAGAAATCCACCTTCCTGGCCCCCTACAAATCAAAGAGGAGCTGTGTTCAAGAACCAACAAGGAAGTCAAAAATACTGATGGAATAGCCATGGATGTCTTAAGGATGAGGCAGAGCGTAGGCCTATCAGTGCTGTCACAACTTTATGAGACCACGGGGAAAGAATAAAAAGAACAGAACCAGTGAAAGAGCAAAAGTTGAAGATTTAACCACAGTTTTGCAGACTCTTGATGGATGTTTTTCTCAGCAGGGTATCCTCAACTGGTGAGCACCACAACACAGGCATTTTATGCACACACACACACACACACACACACACACACACACACACACACACACACACACACACACACACACATACATACATATATATATATATATATATATATATATATATATATATATATATATATAAAAAAAGTTAGGTACTAAATATAATGTTCCATCTATGTTGTCCATTTTCATTCTTCCTCAACCACTGGATCCAAATCCGATCCTTGGATTCGACTTGGCTGATACTACAGCTCGTGGCCAACTGAAACTCTCAAGTTCCTCCCTATCCATTATGCACCAACCACTAACATACCTCAGATCATGTTTACTGTAAGACAAATGGTAACTACCTGAATGATGTTCTTAACAAAGGAACCGGTATCTGGAGCTCCACAAAAAAGACAGTGGTGTCTTAATAGCATCTCATTCTTCCAGAAGTCTAGGATGACAAAGGTCGGGGGGCTGGTGGGTGGGAAGTTGAGGAAGAATGAAAATGGATAACACAGATGGAAAGTTATGTACTAACTTCTTTATCTGATGTCAATTTTCATTCATTCCTCAACCACTGGAACAGAGTCCCCAGATACCTGAAATCCCAGGTGGACTCTAAGGAAGAATATTCCTGAGTACGGTTGAACCAAAGGTTGCTCTTCCCCTTGAGACCAGATCCAATTTGTAATGAGTAATAAAGGTATGAGGATTTGCAAAGTAGCAGCTGCCATGGAATGTGGATAAAAATACCGACCAGGTTGCCATAGATCCTACAGAGTGAGCTTTCAAAGTTTTGGGTAATGGAATCCCTGATTATAGACAAAGATTATGCAGTTCAAAATCCATCTTGCCAATGTCACTTTGACCAATTTGTTATCTGTAAAAAAGATATGAATAATTGATCAGATTTTCTAATGTCTTTTGTTCTGGGTAAGTATAAAAGCAGCTGTCTGTGAACGTCTAGTAGATGCAACATTTATTTACCTTTGCTTTCAAATTTGGGAAAGCAAATAGACAAGTTAACAGATTGATGGATACTGAATTCTGACATCACCTTAGGAAAGGAGGTCGGGTTGGTTCTACATGTCACTGTATTGCATGGAAAACCAAGTAAGGAAATGTATAGGATAATGCTTGGAGTTCTGAAATTCTCCTGGCAGAGGTAATCGCCACTAGAAATAAGGTCTTCCAGGTCAAAAATTTAAGATCAAATTCTGCAGCTGGTTCAAACGGGAATGGATTAAGGACTGCAGAACAAGGTTCAAATCCCACACAAGAGTAGGATCTTTGTAAGGTGGTCTAAGTAAAACAGTACCTCTTAGAAAGGCATATCTTAGTATAAGTTAGGGAAGAACTGTCAACTCCTACATGAAAGTTAGAGATTGCTGCCAATTAAACTTTTAACAGTTTAGGAGCTAGCTCCCTCATTAAAAATGTCTGCCAAAAATTCTAATACACTTTGCATAGGGGCTGAAAAGGGATCAATACTTTTTTGCTGCACCTCTTCCACTTACTCTTGTATATTTTCCTAGTGGAAGCTTTATGGGAAGACAAAAGTATATGACAAACAGGTGTCGAGAGCATAGTTTGGCTATTAACAGAAATGGAAAAACACATTGTCACCTTTAGGTTTGATATATCTGGGTGAACCGTGTCAATTTGGGTGAGACAAGAATTCTGGAATTGGATCCAGAATCCAAGGTGGGTAAAACAGATGAGGTCGCAAGGGGAACCAAACCTGTCGAGGACAGTAAGATGCAATGAGGATGACTCTGCTCTTCAACCTTGCAGCTTTCTGTAGGAATTTAGGACTGAATGGTGTTGGTGGATAAGCATAGAGAAGACCAGAGGGATAATCGTGAAGCAGAGCATCCCTCGATGACTCCCCATTGGGGGGATTAGGGCAAAGAAGCTGCTGCATTTGTTGTTCAGGGGGATGCAAAAAGGTCACAGCAAGGTTGGCCCCACTGACAGAAACATTTCCTTTGTCATGTTTTCGTTGAGATGAGGTAAAAGAATGGATCTGCTCAATTTGTCTGCTATCATGTTGGACTACCCAGAATGTGCACTGCTATCAGAAAGTGGTTGGATGAGATAGCCTACTGCCACACTCTGAGATGTCCTGGTTTCTTCTTGCTTGTTGATGTACCAAACCTACTGACATATTGTCCCTTTGGATCACAATTGTTCCCAGAGGCAGAGCATCCAGAAAAGCATGCAACGCTACGAGCACTGCTCTCATCTTCAGAACATTTATATGCAAATTGGCCTCTCTGGGGGACCAAATGCCTTGGACTGTTTTCTCCAGGAAGTGCCCCCCCCCCCCAAACTGGGACGTGTCAGTGGTCACTACGGCTTTGGGCTGAGGGAGAATGAATGGACGCACCTGTAAAAGTGGGTCTTACCTTAAGCACCACCAAAGGTAGTTCTTGCATGGCTGTGTGATCCTTACTTGAACTGACAGGTTTTGATAAAGACTTTAGCATTGGGATTCTAACATCCACTTGAGATTTCTTATAGGATATCTTGCCAGAGGAACAAGTATTACGGCTGCTGATACTGACCCCAAGGCTTGAAGAATTAGCCAAGCTGAAATTTTGATGTAATGAATAATTTTTGCGACATGGAATCTCAAAGTTTGAACCCTGCTTACTGGAAGTGAGGCTGTCGCAGATACTGTATTAAAATGTGTTCCTATGAATTCCAGTGTTTGTGATGGAAGCAAATAAGATTTGGTGTAGTTTACTGCGATTCCCAGAAGGGAGCAAGTTTGAAGTACCTGATTTCTTGCTATTATGAGTAGATGCCTGGTCAAAGCGGTAATGAGACAGTCTTTTAAATATGGAAAAACCCGTTATCTCTGCAGTCTCAGGTGAGCTGCCACCACTGTCACGCACTTGGTGAAAACATTGGGGGCTCATTTTTATGTGATAGACATTCAAGATGCATACTATCATGCACATCCAATCGTCCCTGCCTAGAAAAGGCAGAATGGACTAAACTGTGACCATATGACACTGTCAAACTGATATGTTCAAGTTGCTGAGATCCAGAATTGTCTCCAGTCCCGTTTCTTTTGGCACTAAAGAATCCCAAGCAAGTTTCAATCATTTCTGTTCTGGTGGGACTTCTTGGATGACCCTTTTTCTAAGCAAATTTTGTATTTCTAGTGCTGCTACTTTCCTCTGACTGGGTGGAACATCTGGAAACTTTTGTGAGAATGGAGGTGGAAGGGAAAAGGGTATTACATAATCTCTGGAAATAATCCTCTGCACCCAAGTGTCTTGTGATATATAGCCAGGACCACTGGTGTAGGAATAAGCAACCCCTGATTGCCTCCAGAGGGGAACAATTGGCTCCTCCTTTCGGGAGTGCTAGTAGGGTCTGTCAGAGAAGGAATCACCAGACGCTAGGGTTTTGCGGCTCACCTCTGCCATGCAGATGGAGTCTTCCATTACTGTTCCCTCCTCTACCCCAGACTTGATCTCAGTTTTTCATGTGACTGTTTATTCTAACATTAGACTGAATATTATGAACAATGCAACGTCTGTCTCCTACCCCATCTGGTGTCCTTTTCTAACTCTGCTATTGGGAATTCAGTTGTTCATCCCCTTAAATATCTTGCTGCCTTTTTTTAAACCTTTAGTCATTATTATTGTGATAGACCTGTTTCATATACTTTCAGGCCCATGGCAGAGTATTTTCCTTTGGTGGCCTCAAAAGCAATATATACCTTTAAGGAATTAATTGGAAAGTTGAAATGGAGAGGAGGGAAGAGTCCTGTGGCAGACCAGCTGAAATAAACCAAGAAACAATGGCAGTATAGTCCCAAGAAGCACTGAGCACAAATATGATGCAGAACAATAGTTTAATGTTGACTAATTTCTTTTACTAAGACAACATAAAACTATTGTTCTGCATCATATTTGTGCTTAGTGCTTTTTGGGACTATTACTGCCAGTGTTTCTTGGTTTATTTGGTTTGTTTTTGCCTTTGTTTTCTTAGACAAGCTAAAATGGCTGGACATACACCTCTAATGAGGCATGTGTTCTACAAATCCAACAAGAAGGTGAACAGCCAGTAACATATGGCCAGAGTTTGGGTCTGGCTTGCTGTTAAGGCACAAAAGGGAGAATCATTTCCATTTAGCCGTGTATGATTTCCTTGGATAAGGTTTGCTGGTCGCCCTCAAGATGCAAAGTCCACAGAAATTATGTGTCTGAAAAGAAAGCTTGTCATATCCCACTCACTTTTGAGTTGGCATTCTCAAGGTGAGACAGATTAGAAATCTTTTGTCCTAAGTTGAGAGGTCCTCGTGCTAGGGCAACAGGAAGTGATCTGCCTTTACTTAACTCAGCAAACAGGAGAAAGATGGTTGTACAAGTACTGTTGGATTATATACTGCCAAGGCTGCAAGAGGAAAACAATGCAGTTTCCCACAGAAATAGAATGGTTTTCAAAGCTACTGCAGCAGTGATCAATATGATTCAACATTTTATTTATTTAACTGAATACAAAAATGCACAGACTGGCTGAAGATGAAATCCTTTTGCTTCCAATAAAATTAAATAAAAATGATATAAAATAACACACAAATAAATCAATGAATGGTGAGGTAAGCGCTTTCTTTTGGCGGTTGCCAAACTTTTTCAAACAAGTGATCGTCATTTCCTGTTGGATAAATAGTCAAATTCGATGATGTAATACAATGTATTTCCTTTAAACCTTAAAGAAACGTATCCTATAAATGGAAACATTGTATCTTTGAAAACTGTACTAATGAATACTGTCAAATCACTGCAACCACATAAATTTTTCGATACGCCCAACCTATGAAGCGTTCCTAAAACATTTACATTTAAAACCATTAAATTTTATGTACATGTGTATTATATATATATATATATATATATATATATATATATATATATTATATATGTGTGTATATATTTCCAAGGTTTAAAAACAAAACTAAAAATGTCTTGGAAAAACCTTAGTAAGCAAACCACAACAAACCAAAACATGAAAGAATATTGCCCAACATATACTTATACGTTGAACAGATGTGAATGACGATTTTTTAGAAACAGATGCTTTTCCTCCACTCTGGAGGTCGGAGAGATTACAACAACGCCAGCAAACAGCCCAACAACAAAATCAGAGGAGATCTTGGGGGCCACAGAACCAACCGTATGCTCGAGGATCCTTTTCCAGGGGGAGGAACAATTACCAGAGAGGTCAGTGGAGAGGACATTAGTGTCTGTACCATCACTATCAACTTGCCCCGATATTTACACCAATAACACCAAAGACTTCACAGTATACAACTATTCAGAATACGTCTTTGATAACTGTATATGTGACTTGCTGTCATGAGGACTAACATTTATTCCTAACAAAAAAATGAACATTGTGGACTCTATTATAGATCTTAAAATGTTTGTTCGGAAATTAAATTTAAGTCTCTTATTCCAAAATACTGAACAAGTAATGACACTGTTTTATATCTCTAGTTTTTACAACCCCCCCCACTGCATCCGACTTTGGAAACTTTTGAAAAATTGTGCAAATTAGATTTTCGCGCTCTTGATTCTTTAGGAATAAAAAACAAAAAATACAACTTAACTAAACAAGAGAACGAAACTTTAAAAATATTAACGGAAACAAAAAGTGTTAGACTTATGAAGCCAGATGAAGGTGGGGGTATGACTATATTTAACATTGAAGACTACAACACTAAAATGGAAACCATATTAAATAGTAATACATACACAAGGAGCTCCATTAATGAATTAAATGGAGCATACAGACGTATTAGGGGTATTTTGCATGACTTGTTCATTGAAGGAGAAATTGATATCGACTAATTTAATTTTATGAATGTTAGTTATCCAAGGACTCCAACCATGTTTGGAGTCCCAAAAGTGCATACAAATTTAAACATACCCCCTTTTAGACCTATTGTGGATGAAAAGGGTTCGATTACTAACCCAATCGCAAAATTTATTGATAACAAATTAAAACTATTTATACAGGCAGAGAAACGCCTATTAAAAGATTCTTGGGACTTTTTGTCCACAATAGGGTCTACAATATATAATGAAAATGATACTTTTCTTACCACAGATGTCAAAAATTTGTATTCTGTTATTCCACATCAGCAGGGAATGGACTGGGTGAATTCATATTTGATGGAAAAGGGATCAACTCAAAATAGTATTAAGCTATATGATCAATTATTAGATATTATTTTAAAGAATAATTTTATACTTTTCAATAGCAATGTATATTTACAAAAAGAAGGTGTAGCTATGGGGTCTCCATGTGGAGGCCTCTACGCAAACATGGTAATGTGTGCATGGGAGGAAAAATATATTTTTAATTCACCATTTTACAGTCATTGTAAAACCTATTTGCGTTTTTAGGCGACATATTTATTTTATGGAATGGAAATGAAAAAAGAATTGATGAATTTTTAAACTATATTAATGTAACTTCTTATTTTTTTAAATTTACAGCTACAAAAAATAAAAATTCAATAGCCTATTTGGATGTATTTTTAGAAAAAGATTACGATAAGAAATTCACATCAAAAATATTTCGAAAAAAAACTTGCAGTAATACTTTTTTTTACATTTTAACAGTTTTCATCCCTATACCCAAAAAAAAAGCTGTTTTAAAAGGTCAATTCGTTAGAGCAGCAAGAATGGTTAGTAATAGGGATGACTTTATATCTGAATGTTTGAACTTAAGCGAGATGTTCAGAAATAGAGGGTATCCTAATAAATTGATAAATAATGTAATGGTAGAAGTAATAACAAAACGTGATAACTTTTAGTTATGTACTTACCATAACTTTAGATGTTTGGGATCCATCTCGCCTACATTCTGTACTGATTGGCTCGGAGCCGATCCCTCGGCTCGGCACGCTATGCTATAGAGCGAGGCCTCTTATTGGCTGAGCTATTTCTTATCCCAGGATGCACCACCACTAATCCCCCAGATCTTGTTTGTCCACATTCATGCACACATGCACAACTTGTTTATATAACATTGTTAGATGTTTCAAGATGAAACAGGATTCGCACCTTCTGATATCCTCTGATCTCCAAGGCAGGGGGAAGGAGGGTGGGTTATTGGGAATGTAGGCGAGATGGATCCCAAACATCTAAAGTTATGGTAAGTACATAACTAAAAGATGTTATGTGATCCTATCTCGCCTACATTCTGTACTGATGGGACAGCGTCCCTAGCACCTAAATCCTGGGTGGCTCATTGGAAAACACTCCTGAGCACTGTGGAACGAAATGAAGCTTGTCCTCTAGATGCCACATCCAATTTGTAGTGGGAAATGAAGGTGTGCGGGGAAGACCATGTAGCCGCAGCACAAATGTCACTAATGGCAAGCTTAGAATGAAATGCTATCGAAGTAGCCATAGCCCTTGTAGAATGAGCTTTGACAGAGGTGGTAAGCTCTTTGTTAGAATTAGAATAAGCTTGAGTAATACAGTCTCTGATCCATTTGGCAATAGTGACCTTTGTGACAGCTTTGCCCAATTTATTGTCTGCAAAGGATACAAACAACTGATCTGTTTTCCTTGTTTGTTTGGTCCTGTCTAAATAAAAACGCAACTGCCTGTGGACATCTAATGTGTGGAATATGAATTCCGCTTTGTTAGAAAATTTCGGAAAGAAGACTGGAAGTTCTAATGATTGTTGTAGGCAGAAACTGGAATAAACTTTAGGGACAAAGGAAGGATTTGGCCTGAGAGATACTCTATCTTTGTGAAAAACCAAGTACGGAGGTTTCACAGACAAAGCTTGAAGCTCTGAAACCCTTCTGGCAGAAGTAATCGCCACCAGAAAAGCAGTCTTCCATGATAGAAATTTTAGATCACATGTTGCTGCCGGTTCGAAGGGGAAGGAAGTTAAGGCGTGTAACACCACATCGAGATCCCATGGAGGAGCAGGATGAGAAATCGGAGGTCTTAAAAGCGCAGCACCTTTCAAGAAGGTCTTACACAATCTGTTGCTCATTAAAGGTGGGTTTATAGATTCGTGAAAATTGGAAATAGCTGCCAATTGAACCTTGATGGTAGAGACTGAAGAGCCTTGATTGAAAAGAGAAGTTAAAAATTTTAGTACCTCTGATACGGGAATAGTGATGGGATCCAGGCCCCGGAGTTGAGCCCAAATAGCAAATCTTTTCCATTTGCTAGAATACAATTTCTTTGTAGCAGACTTGTGGGCCGAAGATAAAATGTATACCACTTCTGGATCCAATGTATGACTCCTGACTATAGTCGGAAGAGGAGGAGCCAAGCCGTCAATTTTAAGGTGTGAAGGGACTGGTGGAATAGTCCCGACTGATGAACCAAAAGGTCTGGGATCTGATCCAGGAACCATGGACCTTCCAGAGCATACTTCCGAAGATAGGGGAACCATACTTGACGAGGCCAGTAAGGAGCAACTAAGATCATTTTGCTCCCCAAGAGAGATGCCTTTTGGATCATCCTGGGAAGGAGAGGAACTGGAGGGAAGGCATAAAGCAAGCCGGTGGGCCAAGGACGGGCTAGTGTGTCCATGGGGCTCTTCCCCGGAGCCGGGGTGAGGGAAAAGAACTTTTTGCACTTCGCATTTAGAGGAGTCGCGAAGAGGTCGCAACACGGAACTCCCCATTTGCTGAAAATCTGATTTGCCACCGTGATGTTCAGAGACCATTCGTGAGGAGAGAGGATGGTTCTGCTCAGTCTGTCGGCTATCACATTGGACTTGCCTGGGATATGAGTAGCCACTAGGAAGCGTTTGGTCGACACTGCCCATTCCCAAACCCTCATGGCTTCTCTGCAAAGAGGATAGGATCTGGTCCCTCCCTGTTTGTTCAAGTACCAGACAACTTACATGTTGTCTGAGTGAACGGCAATCACGCCCTGAGGGAGGTAATCGTGAAGGGCTTGAAGGGACAGAAGCACCGCCCTCATTTCTAGAATGTTGATATGAAGTAGGGTCTCTTTTGGGTGCCATTTGCCTTGGACTGACCTTCCCAGGGAATGCCCCCCCCCACCCCATCTGGGAGGCGTCCGTGGTCAAAGTGGCCGCAGGAGGAGGTGGAACAAAGGGTCATCCCTGATCCAAATTGGAGGGCACTAGCCACCAGCGAAGGTCTCGTTTGCAGGTTTCCGTGATCCATATGAGGTGACTGAGAGGGAGTTCCTGAAAGGACCACTGAGCTGAAAGAAGCCACTGGAGAATTCTCATGTGCAACCTTGCAAGGGGAACTAGAAGAACCGTGGCGGACATGGATCCCAATAGTTGCAGGACCATTCTGGCTGGGGCTTTGGATCTGGGAAGTAAGGCTCGAAATTGAGACTGTATGGTTTGTATTCTGTCTGTAGGTAGATAGACCCGCATTCGGTTTGAGTCTATCTCTACCTCTATGAATCTTATGCGTTGAGATGGCAGCAACACAGACTTTGGCCAATTGAAGGTGATTCCAAGGGAATTGCCCAGTGATATAGTGGCTTGTAGGCTCCGCAATAGTAGATGCTTGGAGGTGGCAGTTAGGAGCCAGTCGTCTAGATACGGAAACACCTGGAATCCTAGACTTCTCAGGTGAGCAGTCACGACCGCCAAACACTTGGTTAACACCCCGGGGGCTGTGGTGAGACCAAAGGGCAGCGCGCGGAACTGAAAATGACTGCCTCCTAGGCTGAAGCGCAGCTGTCTCCTGGACGCTTGATGTACCATAATATGGTAATAAGCGTGCTTGAGATCTATGGAGCACATCCAAACACCTTTCTCCAGCATTGGGAGAATGGTTTGTAGGGTGACCATTCGGAACTTGGACTTTCTGACTGAACGGTTTCGAATACTGAGGTCCAAAATGGGTCTCAAGTCCCCGGTCTTTTTTGGCACCAAAAAGAATCTTGAGCAAGTCCCTAATCCGATCTGGTCTGTGGGGACCGGTTGGATGACTCCTTTTTGCAGCAGCTTTGAAACGTCTGAGGCTGCAGTTTCCCGTTGACTGGGTGGCGGGTCCGGGATTTTTTTGGACTGAGGTGGAGAGAGAGAGAAAGGGATGGTGTAACCTCCGGCGATAATTCGAAGCACCCATCGGTCCTGAGTGATACCTTCCCAGGCTTTTAGGTGCTTGGCGACCCCGACTGGCTCCGGAGCTGCACAGTCGGGCAATCCCTCAGGGACTGTGAAAGGCTGAAGAGCCACGAAAGGACTCGCGGTCTCCAGTGTTGCGAGGGCCTCTGCCGCCTCTGGGACGGCGTCTTCCGAAGAATTTCCCCTCCCTGCCTCTGGAAGGGGATCATCCTGCTGAGAGGGTAAGGCTTCTGAGATCTACGGAACCACATTTTCCCTCCTCTTTTAGCCTTGGGGTAAGGCCGAAGGGAGTGGAAAATCGTGCCCTACGGCAGTCAAAGTCTTACCCTCCTGCTCGCAGCGGTCAGTGTATCCTTTACCTTGGGTCCAAACAGGGAGGACCCATCAAAGGGCGTCGGCAAAGGAAGACTTAAAGGCCTCCGCGAAATGACACAGGCGGAGCCAGGCTTGTCTCCGTAGAGCAATGCCTGTACCCACCGCTCTACTCGCCCCTTCGGCCGCATAAGAAATGAGCCTCATGGACGAGTTTGAAATGGACGACAGTGTAGCCAGCTGAGAGCCAACCGTCTGGGCCAGCTCCTCAGGCAGGTTACCCAAGAGGGTATCGGAAAGTTCTTTAATCAGATCCCTCTGAAATCTGGTAAAGTGCGTAAGGTAGTTCAAGGACCTTAATGTAAAGGCCGCTGAACTTAGGGTGCGCTTTCCGTACCGATCCATGCTCCTAGACTCCTTATTAGGAGGATGGACAGACGTCAAAGCCTCTGCTACATCTTGCTGGGTAGCAGATGCCACCACCAAAGCATCTACAGCCACACCTTTAGTTAGGAACTCTTTTCAGGGGTGCTGAGAGGAACTTATTAGGACGAGCAGGCACCGGTTCCACAGAGTCTGGGTGTTCCCATGCCCTTCGACAGATCAAATCCAAGAGCTCGTCGAAGGGCGGAGACACCCAGTAGGCGGAGGGCTGAGCCCCGAAGGCCTTAAGGAACACCGACTCATCAGCAGAAGGGGGTTTGGACTGCCAGCCGCCTCGTTGTTTAAGGGCTTTCAGGATGTCTGCAAAGGAGACATCATCTGTGGACGACTTCGGGGACCCTTCTGCATCATCGAGATCAGTGTCTGATGTAAGAGACTCATCAGGGGAGTCAACGTGCTTCCTCTTGCACGATCTTTTCCTGGGGGGTTCTTCCAAAGAGGCTTCAGAAGGACCTCCAGGAGGGGGGGAAACCCCAGTGGGGGTAACCTCAGGCCCCAGGGCTCCGCTGCCTAAGGACAGGGGGACTGCCAAAGACCCAGTCTCGGTATGCAGGGAAGGAGCTGGGGAGACCGTGGAGGTAGCCAAAGATGATTTGGCTAACGCACTCCTCATAGCCCTGAAGGCGGGACCACCAGAATCCTGGGAGGGTCCCACCTCCGTGGCCACGACGGTAGACGGCACTCCCGCAGCCGACGCACCGAGAGGAAGACTTGGGACCGAAAACATCAGTCCCGAAGCATCCCCCCCGGGGCTGACGGAAGAAGTCCGCGTACCGAACTCCGAGTCAAGAGCCGGAGTTGGAGTAAGGGTCGGGCCCGACCCTAAAACCTCCACCGGTTCCACCAGTACCGGCTCCAACGGTGCTGAGGCTGTTGGAGGAGGAACCATAGTAGCAGGGTGGACCATCGGCTCCGAAGCCGAATGGGCTGGAGCCGAAACTAACTTTTGGAACACCGGAGACTGGAAGAGTCTTAGGAGCACCCTGTCGATGTCCGAATCAGACATCTTGGAGGATCTGGACGATACCGATCGGGTCCGAACCGATTTCTCCATCGGCTCCACAGGACTAGGGGACCAGCTCCGAATGGATTCTATAATTATCGGTTCCGAGGGAGATCTCAAGGCAATTTCCCTCGGTGCCGATGAGGACTTCGGTGCCGAAGGGGAAGAGTCTGAGCCGGCAACCCTCATCGGCTCCAATATCAGTGGAGCCGATGAAGGTGACCCGCCTCTCAATGCCCCAGTCCTCGGCTCCGAAACCAGAGGGGTCGAGACTGGAGGCATCGAGGCAGACCGTTCCGCCCTCGGCTCCGAAGTCCGTGGAGCCGATGGAGAAGTCTGCCTAGGTTTTTTGGCAGTCGGTTCCGACAGACTGGTCGGAGCCAACACTTTTTTCTTTTTTGAAGGAGAGGGAGAAGAAGATAAAGCCTCCTCGAAGGATGGCTTAATTAACCCTTTAAGGAATAATTTGTTTTTCCTCTCCTGGAGGACCCTTGATGAGAAGGCGTGACACACGCTACATGACCCTTGTAGGTGCTTGGCGCCTAAACAATAAACGCACGAGGAGTGGTCGTCCGTTATGGACATCTTATAACCACACCTTGCGCACTTTTTAAACCCGGAGGGTCTATGTTCCTTAGACATTTTGACTACCTAGGGAAACAGATTAATCACAGAAAACTAAGAAAGTTTAAAGTTTAAAGTGTTTTTTTTTTTTTTTTTTTTTTTTTACACAAAAACAGTACACGAACTAGTAGCACAAAAACACATAAATTGAGGGTCAAGACCCTCTAACTTAAGCAGGTACTTGACCAGAAAAACACAAAACGCTAGCTAGAATAGGGGAAGGCCCCTCTAACTTAAACGGGAATCCTTCCCTTAACGAAAAACACAATTCTCACAACAAAAAAATTTCAAATACACTCGTACAACAACGATAGCTGTTAAAACAGCTTTTGGGTTCAATTAAACAAAATTTCTGACAGGAAAAGTCTGAATAAACAGTACTTAGCCCAGCCAAGTTTGAGACCACGTCCTAGCTTGTAAGCGGCAAACGAGATCTGGGGGATTAGTGGTGGTGCATCCTGGGATAAGAAATAGCTCAGCCAATAAGAGGCCTCGCTCTATAGCATAGCGTGCCGAGTCGGAGCTGAGGGATCGGCTCCGAGCCCATCAGTACAGAATGTAGGCGAGATAGGATCACATAACATCCTACATTTTAAGCCTCTTTTAAATCAAACACTTATTACAACTACAGATTTAACAGAGGCAAATATATTGGGAGAAAATGAATTACAACTGAACACATCAAGTTCAGAAAATCTACTGCACAATGTTACAGATCTACGAGTAACTAATGATGTAAAAAGTTTTACTAGAAGTTTTATTACTACTTTTAATACTGATAGTGCTTCCATTCGTGATATTCTTATGAAAAATTGGAAACTTTTAACAGATGATCCATCATTACATTACCTTTTTGATTACAATTTACCAATAGTGTACAAAAAGGGTAAAAACTTGAAAAAGTGTTTGGAAAATACACAAGTCACCAAACATGGGAAAATGTACAAATGCGGTAGGTGCAAATATTGCTGTTATGTGTTGGAAACTACTAACATAATAATTAATGGTGTGAATATTAGAATAAAGGAAAAAGCTAGTTGCACTAGTGAAAATGATAAGTTATGTACCTACCATAACGTTCCATGTTAGTTGTCTTCTTCTCGCCTTCTTTCTTGCTGGATGGGTTCGGAGCCAATCCTCGGCTCCGACTCGGCCTATACTAAAGCTCGAGAGCTATTTCTACCGGCTCGAGGCTACCCTATATATACATTTTTTTGTTAGGAATAAATGTTAGTCCTCATGACAGCAAGTCACATATACAGTTATCAAAGACGTATATCCCACAATGCTAGGCGCTAACTACCCAGATCTCATTTGATAGCTGAAACCATAGTAGTTCTGATCTCCAAAATAAGGAGAAGAGGAAACCTCACTCTTAAGACACGTAGACCTATAGCTTACCAGTAAAAGATAGCCAAGGGGGCTAATACTGAGGCAGAAAGAAGATCCCCAAGGATCCTTAGGTCTGTCCAGGTTAGGGGGATGGGGGGTGGGACGCAAGAAAGAAGGCGAGAAGACAACTAACATGGAACGTTATGGTAGGTACATAACTTCTCAATGTTAAGTTGTCAATCTCGCCTTCATTCTTGCTGGATGGGACCGCGTCCCTAGCACCTTCACCCTGGGTGGCTCATTGGAACAGACTCTTGAGAACGGTGGAACCAAAATTAGCCCGGCTTTGGGAGGCCATGTCTAATTTGTAATGAGAGATAAAGGTATGAGGAGAGGCCCATGTGGCTGCCGCACAAATGGAATCTATTGGTAATCTAGCCTGAAAAGCTATTGACGTGGCTAATGCTCTAGTTGAGTGAGCCCTGGGCCTTGACGGTAGCTTTTGGCATCTGTGGTCATAGATGAAAGTAATCACAGAGGCCAGCCATCTAGAAAGGGTTACTTTGGGAACTGGAAGGCCTTTCTTCCCTGCCGCATAAGATAGGAAGAGCTGCTCAGATTTCCTGGCTTGCTTGGTTCTATCCAGATAGTAACGGAGCTGACGATGAACATCCAGAAAATGCAGATTTTGTTCCGCTCTGTTGGAGTAGTTGGGAAAGAAAACTTGGAGATCGATAGTCTGGTTCAGGTTCGCCTCAGATGAAACCTTGGGTAAAAAGGACGGGTTAGTCCTGAGAGACACTCTGTCTTTATGAAAAACTAGATAAGGTGGACGAATGCAAAGGGCATGAAGCTCTGATACTCTTCTCGCAGATGTTATGGCGACTAGAAAAAGAGTCTTCAAAGAGAGCAACTTCAAGGAGCAGGAAGCCGCAGGTTCAAAGGGGCAAAGAATCAAGGAAGTTAGAACCAAATTTAAGTCCCACTGTGGTGTGGAGTCTCTGACTGGAGGCTTAAGCAAAAAGATACCTTTAAGAAAGGTTTTACAAAGCTTATGGGACATGATACTGGAGTCCAAGAAGCCTACATGAAAGTTCGAAATAGCCGCTAACTGTACTCTGATGGTGGAGGAAAAAGACCCTGAGTGAAACAGTTCGGCTAGGAAGTCTAAGACTGATTGGATAGGGGCGGTAAAGGGATCCATATTTCTAGCTCCTGCCCAGAAGGAAAAACGCTTCCACTTGCTAGCATAAATCCTTCTGGTAGATGACTTAAGGGAAGCTATAAGGATGTCACGCACAGAATGGGAAATAAGCAGAAGCCTGGCTAGGGTTGGAATTGGAGCAGCCAAGCTGTGAGGTTGAGAGATTGGAGGGAGTGGTGCAGCTGTCCCGACTGATGGGTCAAGAGATCTGGCACTGGGTCCAGATGCCGGGGCTGCGCCAAGAGGTAACGATGCAGGAACGGAAACCATATATGTCGAGGCCAGTAAGGAGCAATGAGGATCATTGTGGCTCTCAAAGCGGTAGCTTTCTGAATCAACTGAGTGATTAACGGAATGGGGGGAAAGGCATACGGAAGTCCCCGGGGCCAATCGTGGACTAGAGCGTCTCTTGGGGGGGTGGCCGGGAAGAGTGAAAAAGTCGTGGCACTTGCTGTTTTGAGGTGTTGCAAAAAGATCGCAGCAAGGTTGACCCCATTTCTGAAAAATTTCTTCCACTACTGCTTGCTTGACAGACCACTCGTGTGGCATGAGAATGGCTCTGCTCAACCTGTCCGCTATGATGTTGGACTTCCCGGGGATGTGCGTTGCTATCAGAAACCGCTGAGAGGAGATCGCCCACTGCCAAAGTCTGAGTGCCTCTCGACATAAGGGATAGGACTTGGTTCCGCCCTGCTTGTTGATGTACCACACTACAGACATATTGTCCGTCTGAACTGCAATAGTCCCAATGGGAAGAGAGTCCTGAAGGACTTGCAACGCTAAAAGTACTGCTCTCATCTCCAAGACATTTATGTGCAGGTGGCACTCGAAAGGTTGCCATGTGCCCTGGACCGTCCTGCCCTGAAAATGCCCCCCCCCCCACCCGATCAAGGAGGCGTCCATTGTCACTGTGGTGACCAGGGGAGAAGGAATAAGTGGTCTGCCCTGAAGGACTTGAGGGGAGACCATCCACCAAGAAAGGTGTTGCTTGCAAGACAGGGTTATTAAGATATTGTGCGACATTGGAAGCTGTTGAAAGGACGACTTGGGAAAAAAACATCCACTGAAGGATTCACATATGAAAGAGAGCTAGGGGAAGTAGTGTAATGGCTGCCGCCATGAGACCTAATACCTTCAGGACAAACCTGGCCTGGATTTTTTTGTTCAGAAGGAGGATGTGAACATGCCTGCGAATATCTAGAACTCTTTGCTCGGTTAGTTTTGCGGACAGCCGGACTGTGTCCAAGGTGGCGCCTATAAAGGTAATAGACTGACAAGGCAGACTTCTCAAAATTTATGGAGATACCTAGCCCTTTGCAAGTATGAATGGTGTAATCTCTGGAGAGGAGAAGCTGATGCCTGGTGGTGGCAGTGAGGAGCCAGTCGTCTAGATATGGAAACACCTGGAATCCTTGACGCCTCAGATGAGCCGTAACCGCTGCCATGCATTTGGTGAACACTCGGGGGGTTGTAGTGAGACCAAAGGGCAGGGCCCTGAACTGGTAGTGACTGGCTCCCAGCCAGAAGCGGAGAAACTTCCTGGAGCGCCTGTGCAGCTTGATGTGGTAGTACGCATCCTGAATGTCTACTGAGCACATCCAATCGTCCTGACCCAGAAAGGGTAGAATGGACTGTAGCGTGACCATCCGGAACTTCGTTCTTCTTACAGACTTGTTTGGTCTGCTGAGATCCAATATTGGTCACCAGTCCCCTGTCTTTTCTGGTACCAAAAAGAACTTGGAGTAGATTCCGGATCCTTGTTGGTCTGCTGGGACTGGCTGGATGGCTCTTTTTGTTAGCAGTTTTGATATTTCTAGTACTGCTTGTTCCCTTAGACTGGGTGGAACGTCTGGAAGGGGCCCTTTTGGTTGAGTTGGGGTGTGGATAAAGGGAATTTTGTAACCCTCGGATATAATCAACCGTACCCATTTGTCTTGGATGAGTGAAAGCCAGGCTTCTGGGTACAGTGACAACCTTTCCCTGACTGCCTCCGAAGGCGGACAGCTTCTCAGGGATGCTGGAAGGGTTTGTCAGAGAGAGACTCTCTGCTACCCTGATTTTGCGGACCTCCTCTGCCCCTAGGGCGGTGCCTGTTATTGTCCCCCCCCCGCCTCTAGAGGGGAACTGACCTCTTGCGTCAGGCGCGACCTCTTGTGGTTTACGGAACCACATTTTCCCACCTTTCTGACCCTTAGGATATGGCCTAGATGGGGTGGAAAAATGGACTCCCACAGCAGAGAGAGTCTTGCCTTCTTGCTCGCATCGGGTCAAAGTATCCTTCACCTGAGGTCCAAACAAAGCTGAACCATCAAAGGGGGAGTTAGTGAAGGACGCCTTGAAGGGGTCTGCAAAGTTACAAAGCCGCATCCAGGCGTGACACCGTAAGGCCACGCCTGTGCCTGCAGCCCTACTCGCCCCATCGGCCGCGTAGGAAATAAGCCGCATGGAGAAGTTGACAATGGAATTCAGGGTTGCCAGCTGGGAGTTGATTTTGTCTTAAGACCCCGCAGCTGTGGATCCTGTAGGGCTTCACCCACTTCTTTGAGCATGTCTCTTTGAAGGCAGGTGAAGTGGCACAGATAATTCAGCGACCGCATGACAAAGGTCGCTGAAGAAAACATCCGCTTGCCGTACCTATCCATAGTCCTAGACTCCTTGGTTAGGAGGATGGACAGGTACTGAAGGATCAGCCAGTTCCTTCTTAGTGGCTGCAGCCACCACCATAGCATCAACCGGGATACCCTTGGCTAAAAACTGTTTGTCCGAAGGGGCTTTTATGAATTTTGAAGGCCTCCGTGGGGTAGGTTCCATCGTATCGGGGGCCGTCCATGCCTTCCGCGCCACCACTTCCATGAAGGGGTCAAAGGGTGGAGACACCCAGGAGGTGGAAGGGCGAGAGCCAAATGCCTCTAGGTAAACCGACTCGTCCTTGGAAGGATTAAGGGTAGACCAGTTCCCCCTCTGCTTAAGGATCTCAAGGATGTCTGAAAAGGAGACATCCTCAGAGGGGGACCGTGGGGACCCTTCCAACTCATCCAAGTCAGTATCCGATGTAATGGACTCAGGGGAGTCCACATGCTTCCTCTTACATTTCCTCTTCCGAGGGGGTTCCCCCTGATGGATCAGGGGAAACCTCGGAAGAGGATGATATTCCCAATGGGGAAACCTGAGGCATTGGATCTCTACAGTCAGGAATGAGAGGGTGGGTAGAGACCGCAGCAGGCACTACAGAGGGAGAAGCTGAAGGAGCCGACTATGGAGCAGGCACAGGGGCCAGCACTCTCCTCATGACTTCAAAGGCGCCCCTATCAGACAGGGTAGAAGGTCCCCGTTCCGAAGAGATAAGGACCCCTCCCGGCACCGAGAGGGACGGCTCCAAAGCCGATGTCGGGGCCGAACTTATCAGTGCCGAAGCTCCGAGAGGGAGAACGGGGTCGGACAAGGGTCCAATGCCACTCGCCCCCGGAGCTGACGAGGAAGTCCATGCGCCCAGATCCCTCCAAGGATGGGACCATGGAAGAGACCAGAGCCGAAGGGTGAGGTATCGGCTCTGATGTGTCGACGGCCACGGCTCCCACAAGCTCCGGCTCCGAACTCAAGGGAAGAGTCAGAGGAGGAATCGAAGATGGAGTGGGAATAGCCACTGTCTGTTGAGAAGGGCTATGGAGCATCTGGAGAAGTGCCTGAGACTTAAGAAGTCTACTAACTACCCTCTCGAGGTCATGGTCCGGGAGCCTGGAAGACCTAGAGGAATGGGATCGATGGCTCCGCTCCGAGAGTAAGGGAGACCTCGGAGCCAAATGAACAGATTTCAGGGACGGAGACCTGGATCGTTTACAGCTAGCAGATAGCACAGACACAACTATCGGCACTGACTGAGTCCTAGAAACATCGGCTCCGGCTCGAGCCGATGTAGAAGACTGCGTTAGAGAAACATCGACTCCAGCCGAAGCCGATGAAGAAGACCGTGTCTTAGAAACAACGGCTCCAGCCAGAGCCGATGTAGAAGCAGTCAGAGCGCCCGCAGTCGAAGGCTCTGAACACGGAGCAGACAGCTTGGAAAGCTTTGAAGGCTTCCCCGACGATGACTTGGCCGGGGAACCTTCAGGCTTTAATAAGCCTCTCAAAATTAACTTATTTCTGCATTCCTGCAGGACTCTTGGACTGAACGCATGACAGACAGAATAAGAGTCCTGCAGGTGCAGAGGGCCCAGGCAATAAACACAAGAAGTGTGACCGTCTGTCAGCGACATTTTCTGACAGCACGAGTCACACATCTTGAAGCCAGAGACCCTGGTGTCTTTAGACATCCTAATAAAGGACAAAAATACACACACACACACACACACACACACACACACACACACACACACACACACACCCCTTAACAAAATCTAAGTCAGTCACACAACAATTTAACCTGACAATTTAAAGAAAAGGGGAATGGGCCCAAAGGCCTAACCCTTTAACCAAACAAGGGGTTAGGAATTAAGGGATTAAAGGGGACCGGAAGGAAGTTAAGCTAAGAAGGGAAGCTAATGGGATGGTTACTAACAAAAACTATCTGAAAAACTGACTAAAATAGAGAAAATTAAAGAATTATTAAATCCAACCTGCAGAGCTGGTAAGAAACGCACCTCGTAGCTGAAGCGGCAAACGAGATCTGGGTAGTTAGCGCCTAGCATTGCGGGATATAGGGTAGCCTCGTGCCGGTAGAAATAGCTCTCGAGCTTTAGTATAGGCAGAGTCGGAGCCGAGGATTGGCTCCGAACCCATCCAGCAAGAATGAAGGCGAGATTGACAACTTAACATGATAGTATATTGTGCTTTATGTTGTGCCTGTACGGGGTTTTACATAGGTAAAACTGAAAGGAAATTAAAAGACCGTATGGGCGAACACATAAGAGCTATACGTGACTATAACGAAACCAATGCTTTAGCGAAACATATTAATACACATACATCTCATTCTTTTAAATTTATTGTTCTAGATGCTATAAATTTGGATGCTAGGGGAGGTGCATGGCAACCATTATTAGAAAAATTAGAAATACAATGGCAAATAAAATTAAATGCGCACAATTGGCCAGGATTAAATAATGCAATTTCAATTGCTAGCATTTTAAAGTTAAAAAGTCTAGAAAGATGATATGTTTCTAAGTTATAGCACTTTCTCAGGTCTATTAAGTATACATATATATACTTTTTTACTTAAATTAAAATGTTATTACTATAATTGATTATTTAACATTTAATATTTATTAATATTTTATTTATATTTATTATTAATTTTAAGGAATAATTGATTTATGTTCATCATTTATTAATGTTGTAGTAGTTTATGCATGTTGCACTTTATAGAAATTTTTTATATACTCTTAATTAATGTTAAACATATTTAACATTTTACATAGGTTATCAATCGTTTATAACGCAAGACACAAGGTTTTAATAAATTAACAACTAATATTCTTACATTGCACACATTAACAAATAATAACTACACCTTATTTAATACGGGTGGCTTTTTATTATGCAAGTTACATTTTAGGACCGTTCTCCATGTGTAGGTGATAGTATGCATTATTTACAATTGTTAGTATCAAAATTCAAATAGGAATGATCTGGTAAACTATTGTTTTTCATTGTTTTTTTATTGCGTAATATAAAGGTTAATATTAGCGATACTCATACGACTGAATCTAGTTCAACATATAAGTATGTGTTGGGCAATATTCTTTCATGTTTTGGTTTGTTGTGGTTTGCTTACTAAGGTTTTTCGAAGACATTTTTAGTTTTGTTTTTACACCTTGGAAATATACATATATATATTATATAATACTCAACATGTACATAAAATTTAATGGTTTTAAATGTAAATGTTTTAGGAACGCTTCATAGGTTGGGCGTATCGAAAAACTGATGTGGTTGCAGTGATTTGACAGTATTCATTAGTACAGTTTTCAAAGATACAATGTTTCCATTTATAGGATACAATGTTTCTTTAAGGTTTTAAGGAAATACACTGTATTACATCATCTAATTTGACTATTTACCCAATAGGAAATGACGATCACTTGTTTGAAAAAGTTTGGCAACCGCCAAATGAAAGCGCTTACCTCACCGTTCATTGATTTATTTGTGTAATTTTATATCATTTTTATTCTATTTTATTGGAAATAAAAGGATTTAATCTTCAGCCAGTCTGTGCATTTTTGTATTCAGTTTTTTCGGGATTCATCAGTGCTCTTATTGTCTTGATTTTATTTATTTATTTGACATCTGTTGACTGGCAAAGTCTGACTAAGCAAGAGCCCTTTCTCAAATAAGGCCCGGGGAAAAAAGCTCCACATCATCATAAAAGTAAAGTTCAGTAACTCTAGTATAGTATAATATAAGTAATAATACCGAAAAGTCCCAATGGAATCCTTCAGTCAAACGAAAAGGCAAGTGAGCAAAAAACACTGCTGGATTCAACACCCGGAGAAATAGAGAGTCTCTTCCGTTAATCCATAAACGAACTTCTTTATTCAAAAACAGACAAGCGCTTTCACGCACCAGAGTGTGCTTCTTCAGATCTTAACATATAACTGCAGTTTGCCAAAAGTATATATTGTCAGTCAAGTGTATTCAATTAATCAATTAAGACTCAAATCAATTAAAAAGTTAATTGTTTAAAACCTTCTTTAAAGGAATATCAAGTTCATATAAAACACTGAACCAAAAGAGGTGATGAATACGTTCTAAAACCCTCTGGGACAGGCTTATTAATTGCACATACATAACATTAATATTGTGTATAATCAAATTACATTCATATTATGTCTAAAATCATATAAATTATATGAGTTATATATATTTATTTATTAATCCATTTTCAACATATAAAATCAGATATATAAATATAAAGTATATAAAAATTCTTTTTTTTAAATTTTTTTTTTATAAGAATTTTTAAAAATCTATAAAACAATTAGTATAGTGAATATAAATAAATATGGATATCCTATTACATGTATTAATAAATAATGAACAAATAAATAAGTAAATAAGTAAATAAATAGATGAATAAATAAACCAGTAAATGAATTAATAATCTAGTCAGTAAACATAACTCTATCTGTACACCCTGCCATCCAAAACAGGTTTAATACAAATGCTTTGATTTAGTCCTGGATGTAGGTGTGCTCCTAATCTAAATATCCATGTTAACTCAATATTAGCTAGAATGTTTATATTATCACCCCATCTTTTATTTAAATCCACCAACTGGAGTACCTTAAATCTAAAACCATGTTCTCTAAATTCATTAATATGTCTAGCTAGGACATTAAAATCATTATTTTTCTTTATGTCGTAAATGTGGTTATAGATTCTCTGTTTAAATTTCCTTTTTGTCATCTCAACATAAAAAGCATCACATTTTGTGCATGTTGCTAAATATATTAAATTCATAGATTCACATGTTGCATAAAATTTTGGTTTAAAAATAACATTCATTTTAGGAAGTCTATATGTTTGTATATCACTAACATATTGACACATTTTACATTTCCTGCAAGGGAAGCTACCTACGTTCTTAATATAGTCTTGTCCATGGGATATGGCCTTAGTTTCTTTAAAACATAATAATTGCTTAACATTTGGGGAATTCCTATATGTAAATTTCGGTCTCTCACCCACAATATTTTTAACAGTTTCATCCATAATCAGAATTTTCCAATTATGTGTTATAATGTTTTTCAAATCAAAATTGTCATTCGTGAACTGCATAGTATAGGATACCCTGTTGTCTTTCTTAAATAATTTAAAGCTGTTAATGTTGTGGTGATTAATTTCTGTTTTTCGATGTTCTTGTAAATCATCTATACAGTCTTTCCCTATCAAAACATCTCTCCTAATACTACAAACCAATTTCTTTTATACCCTCTGGCTAAAAATAAATTTTCCATATCCTCTGCTTCCCTATTTAATGTGTCTTCATTATCACATGATCTCTTTAGCCTAATATATTGGCTCTTTATGATACCCGGGAAGATATATCTGGGGTGCATACTGTTATAATGCAGTAACGTGTTCTTCCAACATGGCTTTCTATACAAAGTGGATTCTAAAAAATTTTCATTTGTAATAATAAGATTAATATCCAAAAAGCTAATGTTAGTATGTGACCGTTCCATGGTGAATTTTAAAAATTCAGTCGTGGATTCTAGATATGTTAGAAAATCTTTAAATTCATCATGAGTCCCTTCCCAAAAAATCAGAACGTCATCCACAAACCTTCTATACATTTTAACCTTCTTCTGGTAAATGCTATTATTAAACAAGTTATTTTTCTCCCAATTAAAAACTACAAGGTTTGCATAAGTATTGGCAACGGGGGTGCCCATAGCAACACCCCATAGCTGCAAATAATAGTTATCAGCAAACATGAATACATTATTCTCAAGAACCATCTCTAATAGATGGCATAGTAAGATCTGTTCATCTGTATTAAAATCAGTATCATTATTCAATACTTCCCTCATGGCTTGCATGCCGTATCCATTGGGTATACTGGTGAAAAGATTCTTGACATCAAGGGTCACCAAAATACACTGCCCTATTCTAATATCATGACTTGTTTGATGTCATTCAATAAATGGTAGGTGTCCTTAAGAATAGTTGGAATAGAGTCAACTATAGGTCTTAAAATTGACTCTAAATACACAGATATATTAGAGGTAACCCAACCCCTACCTGAAACTATAGGTCGCATCGGAAGTGGAAACACTTTTTTGTGTACCTTAGGCAGTCCTTTCATACAGGGAATCAATGGTAATTCAATATTCAAAAAATCATACATTTCTTTATCAATTTGTCTGCACATTAAAAGATCATAAATATTGTCATGTACATTACGTATGATCTGTGTCACATCAGTAACAGCCAAAATGCGATGGGTACTAGTATCACTTAATAACATAATCATACTCTGAATGTAATCAGGTGTATCCATGAGTACTATATGCCCACCCCCCTTTATCGGCTGGTTTTATAGTGAGTGTCATATCTTCTTTTAGTTTTGTTAAAGAGGCTACTTCCAAACTTGTCATGTTGTAAAACCTGTTTTTCTTTCTATCACCCTCAGAATAGTATCTATAAAAGTCACTTTCACATAATTTAATGAAGCAATCAACACTGTTCGGTATAGGAGGGATAAAGTTGCCTTTCTTCCTTAATTTATGTGAACATCCAAAGTCAGACGACTTTGTGTTATTGTTAAAAAAAGCCTTCAATGCAACCAAGTGACCAAATAGTCGCAAATCAGTTAATACATCACCAATCCTGCTGGGTTGTGAAGGTATAAAACCCAGTCCTTTATTTGGAACAACCATATCAGTGTAATTAATAATATTTCTAGAATAATTAAACACTAGAAAATTCAGTTCCTTATGTTTTTTCTCTGTCCATACCTCTCTTCCGAGAATTTTCTCTTCCTTGGACCTTTGCTCAACGAACGACCTCTCACGTAGTTCGTGCGTTTTATGGGGTATGGTAAAAAAAGTTTTTCTTCAACAATGACAACCTTAGGGCGAACAACAGGCTCCATATCTTTAAAGGCCCCTCCAGGTGCCTGTTGATTGGGAGGTGGTGTATATACATCTGCACTGACATTTAATACACTGGAGTCATTAGAAGAAGGTTTGTCAGTGGAAACAACGCCAGAAATGCTTTCTGGCTCACAACACTCATTATTCCGACTAGGTTGTTCCAAACCATAGTTAGCTGGCGTAATGACATCATGCGCCTCTCCTTCCGTAGTCATGGTTACATTGGAATGTGTACCATATTGCGTCCTCGGCCAAACGAAGATGTTACCTAAAGCAAAATCGTTATGATCCCTACACAATTTCCGCTGCTTAATCAGTCTTTATTTTTCACTGTAAATGTTTATCTGAGATTGGACACTCTCAAGCTTCCTCATATAAAAATTAGAGGTAAAGCGCTCGTATAGGTCTAAACGAAGTGTCTCCACTTTTTTCTGTAATTCTAATTCAATTGGAGAAAAGTATTCAAGTAGTAAGTTGATATAACTAAAGCCAATATTAATGTTCAGATCCTGCCATTTTTTTTTTTAAGTAAAATGGGATGCTGTTCACCATATGTCGGCATACATAGCACTCGCATACCTCTCGGTATTACCTTGAAGTGTATGCAAGCCTCTAAATGCCTGCGTTGCCATGAATACCATTGCAGTCTGAACATATCATTCTCCAATTGTTTTAGTAACGTGTTAAATTCAGTCAAATTGTCAGTACCACTAGAGGATAATGGTGTATCAGTGGGTACCTGTAAGTCCAAAGTTAGTAGGGGATTGTCTCGTTGGAAAATGAAATTCTCCCATGTACGCTGATTTTCCCTTGCCACAGGGTTGTAGTCGAATTCTATCGATATCCCCTCCATGGTGTGGAACCTCCGGTAAACAAAACGAAGAAAATATAAGTAATACTAACGAAAAGTCCCAATGGAATCCTTCAGTCAAACGAAAAGGCAAGTGAGCAAAAAAACACTGCTGGATTCAACACCCGGAGAAATAAAGAGTCTCTTCCGTTAATCCATAAACGAACTTCTTTATTCAAAAACAGACAAGCGCTTTCATGCACCAGAGTGCGCTTCTTCAGATCTTAACATATAACTGCAGTTTGCCAAAAGTATATATAGTCAGTCAAGTGTATTCAATTAATCAATTAAGACTCAAATCAATTAAAAAGTTAATTGTTTAAAACCTTCTTTAAAGGAATATCAAGTTCATATAAAACACTGAACCAAAAGAGGTGATGAATACGTTCTAAAACCCTCTGGGACAGGCTTATTAATTGCACATACATAACATTAATATTGTGTATAATCAAATTACATTCATATTATGTCTAAAATCATATAAATTATATGAGTTATATATATTTATTTATTTATTAATCCATTTTCAACATATAAAATCAGATATATAAATATAAAGTATATAAAAATTCTTTTTTTAAAATTTTTTTTAACGCTTGTATAGTACAAAATATAGTAAAAACAAGAAGGTAGCAATCCCAGTAAGTACTATGAAATAAAATAAACCAGGTGCTCCAAAGGACAAGAACTTGTATCCACAAAGCATTTATTTTACAGCTTAAAAATGTTTAAAAACAAACTGCTGTTGTAAAAGAATCAAACAGGTTCAGAGCTTTTGTCTTTCAAGTGTATGACATCATCAAAACCATTCCATTTAAAACAGCTAGACTTTTATATCCAAAACCACACCCTTGAGTGAGAACAAACCATCAAGCCAAGTCCTGCATTTAAAGCTACATACTCTGCTAACATTCAACTTGAATAGTTGTTATAAATGGTTTTAAAAAAAGAAAAAAAGAG